>NC_134572.1:49369200-49646935 GCF_050947875.1 Dermacentor variabilis | reverse complement strand
CCGCCGACTCCACAACACCAGGCCCTTGCGCACGCGGCTATGTCGTGCACCGTGTTTACGACGCGGTGCGTGTATGCAGTATGTGGCGGAGGCGTTTTAGCCTGCCGCCTCCGCGCATGATTGGCGAGCTTCTTTCTGTCGGGCGCCGCCACGCCTGCCTCCCCGAATGCTGCGTACTTGCGACACTGTTGACGCCTTTGTGCACTGGTCGCCAAGCTGCAGCTGTCTCTCTGTATGTTCCGGCGTGTCTGAGACTCTATATGGACATCTCGCTTACTATCTGTGGCTCACGGCGCTCCAGATTTTCCCGAAACAGTACTCACTTCCAGCTGTATTATAATATATTTTTGTTCTTAATTACCGTTATGGGGAAAACGGGTAGACGTCACCTTTGTACGCTGACTGAACCTCTGTCTTCGCTTTCGCTTCGAAAAAAAAAGAAGAAATAAAGAATATCCTACGCATTTTAATGGCTTGATTATATTTCGCGAAGTCTAGGGGTGATATGAAGTTAGCAGTAAAAAGCATATGCAATACGGGCGCCCGTGCATCCTGTAGTAACACGACGATAGGCGCCGCTGCGAACTGAGGGAGAAAAAAAAATAACTTGCTTAAGTGTTATACACCCAGCATTTCATTATAGCAACTAGGATCCGTTTATGTCACGATTCTTTTCATCCTTTCTTCATTATTTTTACCCTCAGTCATTGATTCGCACGAAGCCGCACCCACGTTATATGTCGCCGTTATCGGCCACTCACCGGGATGCATGAGGGGAAATCAATAGCGCCCATATTCACAAAGTGAGCTCTTGAGCCGCAACTGTTCGTAAGAGCAGAAGCCAGCCACTCGCGATGTCGGACGTAATGTTAGCAGAGGCGGCCGTCCAATGGGGAAGAGTTCTTACGAACGAAAACCTTTGTGAGCTGAACCATCTCGAATCGAATGAAAATAATGTTTACATAATACGGCCCTCGAAGTGACAAAACTGTAGCCCTTGTATCGGGCCATTAGGTTAACTGCTCGGTCTTTATCCTTTAAGTGTCAAAATGTGCACGTTTACAAGGACTGCCTTAATAACAGTTGAGCTATCTGGGTCCTTCACAGATGGCGCGGCGAGCCGACCGCGTCGCCGTCATTGGACTGATTCCGACGCCTCCCCCCTCCTCTTCTTCTTTTCTTCTTTCCCATGTTGTCGCCTTGAGTGCTGCCCGAGGAATAAAAGCTAGGCTGTGACTGCTCTTAGGAGTTTCGTGGGAACGCCACCGTGTCGATGTCATGCCACGACTGGTTCCGTGATAGTGTGCACGGATGCACCGCAATATAGCTGCCCCGTTCATGCATCCGATTTTCGTTCCGGGTATCGGACTAACATGAATCAGGATTTGATCTTCCTTAGTGACACTCTGGGCTGCTTCCGAGGTTTCTCTTTTTTTTTTTTTTTTTTGGTTGCGCGATTCAACGGATGTGCGTCGCATCGCCCGAGGGCGCTTATTCGCATGACCACGCGACGTCTGAGCGCTTCGCGTGAACGGAATGCCTAAAAGCGTTCCCTCCGCGCTTTTGTGCACGGACTCGCTTTCTGAGGCCTGGGAAATGTTGCAGTCGTGGAGTTCCTCTAATGAATAATTAGATGAGGTGCGCCTACCCACTGGCAACTTGGGGGGGGGGGAAGCAAGATTTGGCGCAATCGCTCTTGCGAAAAGTGCGAACAGGAACGTGTTTGCCCTTGTAAGCTTGCGGCGATATTAATTGCGCGAGCAATGATACGTCGCTAGTATCTAAATCAGAGTAAACATTTAACTTTCCTAAGCATGAATATTCAGCGAGAAAGTTTCCCGCCATGAGGAAAACATCGATTTAGAACTTCTTGAACGAGAAGTATTTTTCTGAAGAGTCGTTTTTATAATGAATCCGTCACAGTGTTCCTCCTTCAAGTTCAAAGATAATCATGTGGTCCAAAGGAGCTGTATACTTATAGGCGGCTCCAGGATGTCGTAAACTACACCCGACTGCTGCATGGGCTGCATGTCTTCCCGTAGTTGTAGGCCGGTAATAATCATCCGCCTTGTCCTTTGCTGGCTGAAATCTAGGAGAGAGGCAAAGTTGAATAATGCGCGTTATCTACTGTGAAATATGTTGTAAAGTCACGTGGACCTTACCGATTGCTGCGCCCAATCCGCAGTAAAGCTAACAAGATGGCCTGATTATATTGCGTCGAGGCTGTGGATTGCGCTGCGCGGCATTTACGCGCACGAGAGAAAAAGATAACGACGGGACGTACTCTACGGACTTTCAGCGACGCGATATAACGACTACAAGCGTTCTAGTTTTTTCAGCGATGGGAAAGAGCAGTAACACACGCCTCCAACTGAAGGTCCATCGTGTGTGTTGGTCTCCCTTCTCTCTTCACTTGGGAGTTTGTGCCGGTACAGCGCCTGTGCGAAGCGCGCGCAAGGGCCGAAATTTCCCTCGGACCTTCCCGTCAGATGTAAGCCGGAACGTCGGAAGGTCTCTCCTCACGGTCGTCTCCCTGGCACGTGCTCCGTCTCTGCTCGCCTCGAGAACAAAGGAGCTCAAAAAAAAAAAAAAATCGTTTTAGAACCTGAAGAATCACGCGCGCCGCTTGCAGGCGTTTCTCGAGCGGGATCCTTTCGGCGAACGACGAGCATGCTAATTGCAGGAAGCGCACCCATGGCGTCGTCCCTTCACCTCGGGCGGGCAGATCGTTTGTCCCAGCGTCGCCTCGCTCTGCCATCGCCGGCAGCGGCGCCCTCAAAGAGACGGCGGCGCAACGTTTGTTCGCTGTCCCTTCGCCTCTCTCGTGTGGACCGGCGTCGCGCCGAAGAAGGCGCTCCGGGATCCGGGTCGCCCCCGTCTCTCTCTCTCTCTTTCTTTCTTCCTGTCATTTGACGTGGGCGAGCGTGCGCGAGACAGGATGAATTGCTTTGCATGATGGAGAACGGTCGCCGTCGGCAATAAACGTGGCGGCGCGCGCGGAGCCTCCTCTCCCGCCTTGCGTTTCGCGCTGCTTGCACAGCTTTCCGCCGCTGGCTGGCGTCCAAGCAGTGCGCCCGATAATAGCGCCCGGTGTGGTTTTGCACGGCTTCCTGGCCTTTGTTTTAGCATGGCGCCTCGTGCGGTCGTTGTCTCGTTGCAGTGGGAGGGAAGAAGGATCTCGTTACAGCGCGGTGATCACCGTGTCCCCACTCCCCTTCCATTTTTTGCCACGCACCGTGTCCCCGGACACATATGTTGCTTGTTCTTTTGTATTGTTTTTATTTTTTTCATCTCTCGAGTGTCCGGCGTGAGTGGTTTGGGGAAATCACGACGGCGGCGCGCTTTGTTTTGCGTCGAGCTAATGAATTGCTGTCACATCGCTCAGCGCGTAATTGAACGCCTTCCAACCCCCGTGTCTTGACCGCACTGTTTTCTCTTCGCTCTTCTGCAGGTAAGCACCCTGGACTTTCGGGACGGTGTGCTTGGACGATCGGGCGCGCCCACTTGCATTGAGATGGAAAGGTATGACACTAAGGTCGCGTAAATGCGCTGCAACGGGAGTCTGCGAGCTACAGTTTTGGCTCGCTTACCCTGTTGGCCTTGACAAGCGGAGAATGCGAGCGGAGGAGACGTCACCTCCGCGGCACGGGCTCGCGTTTTGCGCATCAGAGACGGCGTTGTCGTCATTGTGGAAATACTGATGTTTATGCGCCACTAGATGCCCCCCCCCTCTCCCTCTCCCCCTCTCTCTCTCTCTCTCTCTCTCTCTCTCTCTCTCTCTCTCTCTCTCATCATGTTGTATCCTAAATATAGACGCGCTTATCCACACTAAACAACATTATCTAGTCGAAGATGATGTGCGTGACAGAAACAGTAATTTGAGGTAGGAACTCACATGAATTTCACTAAAAAGAAAGAACGTATATCCTTCATTAAGGGCGAAAAATAGAGCGGTACGCGTGCTCTTTCGGCTACGCTGGATAACTCTGTACTGGAGACTCTGTCCGCCGTACTCGGTGAGCGCAGCGCATTGCGGCATCCTGCTTAGTATGTACGCGGTACGGTCGGGCTGACGCTGGCATTTGAGAAATTGCTGCGCTGAGCACCGTCGATGTGAGCCATTCATCAACCGTGCCGTGCACGTGTACCCACTCGCACTCGTGCTGCAACGAAGCTGCTTTTAGACTAGCGTGGCGTCTGCAGCCAGTGCACAGGAAATGGCGCTGGCGTTTGCTTTAGATGCTTATACGTCTTTGTATGATGCAGAGCCAGCCTTCGCGAGGTGGTGCTACCGTGACAGGGCGCCGTGCTGACCGATTTTCCCTTGCCTGTTTTGACCGAAGTATATTTGTGCTGCGGCGCGGATACGCTTAGTTTAACCGATAAAAGAAGCTTGTTCGTTGTTTTTCCACGCTTGGCTTGTTCGTGTATTTTAGATGACTCCCGATGGACTGACTGATGCTATTGTCGTATTCCGGCGTTCCGATCGCTAGTTTTGTTACGGAAGGAGTATTGCTAAATCAGGAAATAATGTGCGTTTAGTGAACAAGGAATGAAATGTAGAATATAGTGGCTCTACAGACACACTGTGACCTTCGTAATTCTTTCCTAAAGGAAAAGGAAAACAAAAGGAAGGGAGAGAGAGGGAGATAAAGAAAGGAGGGCTCGCAAAACTGCCGGTTCAAAACGCATAGTTGTGAAACACTCATTGTCGGGAGTTACGTCAGTTTAGATTAACCTGAGCGTTTCTGTATTTAAGAAAAGAAGAAGCAACATTTACAAAGGAAGAGTGTCAGAAGACCTGACAAGCAATGGGCCTTTCTTTTTTTCCAACATATGAAGAAAGAAAGAAAGAAAGAAAGAAAGAAAGAAAGAAAGAAAGAAAGAAAGAAAGAAAGACGCTCATACGTGATAGAATTGTTCGCAAGAGAAAATTCCAGCCAACCCTCATGTTGGACATAATATTGACGAAGGCGGCTAACCAATGGCAAAGAGCTCTTACAAATGAAAACCTTTGCGAATACGGCCCCGGATCGTTACACTGTCACACACGCACCTATGACGCCCTCAGACGTGGTTATCTTCATCGCCGTTCAGGCCGACCGCAGGTAGAGTGGCTGATTCGTTGGGTTTAACGCTTCGTTACAATGCTACAGGGCCGTGAGAGGCGCTGTTGTGCAGGGTTCCGGACTAATTTTTAAAGCGAATCTTTCTTTGCCTCTTCCTTCGACTTTCCCACAGCTGCTTCTGCTGCTGCTGTGGCTGCTGCTGTCTGGCTCACTGCGTCAGGGGGTAGATCAGAGCGGGTGTATACATGACAGGAGAACGGAAGAGAGAAAAGGCGACGCGAGGAACTCGTTTGGACCCCAACCGCGTCGAATGTGCACAATAGACTATGGAGCTCCCTGGATGTCGCCAAATTAGCCTCTTGACAGCTGTAATTATCCGTGACCATCCTTAAAAGCATTACAGAAACTGCAGGCCTTCCCTTTCCTCCAACGGGCTAGTCCATAGGGGACGTAGATAGAACTGCGGAGAGGAGGGCGGAGTAGAGGCAGTTCCCATACTGGAGGGGGAGGGTGCAGCACATTCCTGCTATTTCTGAAAAATAAACACCATGCAAATATGTCAGGCGGACAAATTACGTGGGGCGTGCAGAAGCAAAGCCGCAATAATTAAAACGCACCGCAGGGTCCAGGCAACTCTACGGATGCGGTCGACCGTCAAATCAACACTTCTGTGCCCGCCGCGGTAGCTCTGCGGCTATGGCATTGCTAGAGGTCGTGGATTTGATACCGACCGCGGCAGCCGCATTTCTACGGGGGCGAAATAGAAAACGGACGTGCACATAGATTTTGGTACACGTTGAAGAGCATCACGGTGTTAAAATTAATCCGGGGTCCGCCACTACGGCGTGCCTCATAATCCGATTGTGGTTTTGGCACGTACAGCCCCATAATCCAATTCAAATTTAATACTTGTGCCACGATGCGATGTGCCATATGAGGCAATGACAATGCTCACCCCACTCAGGGGTTAATAAATTTTGCTCACAACAACACTTCGAGCAAACATCTTTCCCTGTGTATTTTGTGTACTACGCAGACAAACAGCAGTGGTGCACCCAAGGCAACGTTTAACATTGACTCACCAATTTCGTGTTGGAGTAGACGTTGAAGATATTAAGCTTTCGGCGTCAGCATCACCGCTAATTATCGTCAATCAAAGCAACCCGCACAGAAAGCTTCGCTTACATCGATTCCCACAGTGCGTGGGATCTGCATAATTTTTGCCGCCTGCGGTTCACGCACCGAAACCTGAGTATATACACGAGTGTTCTTGCCACGCATGAGAATCGCACCCGCTACCCCGGGCCCATCGGCAGAATGCCATACCCGCTGGAGCCGCCGCTGCAAGTCGACTGCATGCAGGTTTCTTCCAAGATCATCACGGATTGGCTGCAGCCATACGGGACTGGCCGCACATAACAAGCGGTCCTGTTTATTTGTATGCAGCTCGCATCGGGCGCGCGCCGTTCTCGCGACCCCTGTCTCGTTCTATGCAGTGCCGCGATATCGGAGAACGACAGTGTGCGCACCCCCGATAACCCGCGCTATTCTCTCTCGCGCGCGCCTTCATTTGTGATTAATGGGCGCGGATTATTTTCTGCGACTTTGCCGAACAGTTTGCGAGACCGCGGGATCGTCCGCTTCTATAGCGGGCTTCCTCTGCCGCGCGCGTTTGTGTGTGTGTGTGTGTGTGTGTGTGTGTGTGTGTGTGTGTGTGTGTGTGTGTGTGTGTGTGTGTGTGTGTGTGTGTGTGTGTGTGTGTGTGTGTGTGTGTGTGTGTGTGGGTTTCGTTCGGGCCAACGTGGCGTCGTCGCAAACGGTGCGACAGATCCGAGCGCTGTCTTAGCGGCGCTTGATAGTTGCGTCTCGGCTTCCGTTTGTGTGTTCTGTGCACGCACGGATCTCATGCAGTGTCTTCTGGCCGCGCGGAGGTCTGCGTTTCCTTTTATGTGTCCTTTCATGATCCGTTATTTCCTGGTGGGGCCATAAAAAATGTTTTCTTTCCTATATACGAAGGTACAGTGGCAAGAATAATGAAAGAGTGCGGTAAAGAGGAAAAAAAAAAGGCATACTTGTTTTGTTCATCAGTGCCTGTGACCCCGTTCGTTGAAAAGCCCTCTACGACGTGTCTACTCATTTGCATGCCCAGGGAGCTGCGTTGTATGTGTTCAGCCTGTTTGATCGGTGTCCTTTGGTTGGAACAGCCATGTTTGCTCCTGAGAAAAAGAAAGAAAAATGAGAACGGAAAGAAAAACGCTGACAGAGTTCGAACAGTGGACCAGAAAGGATAAAGGATGGTACGACGCGGCGCCTGATACGACTGTTACATTGCTGCTCCAACTGTTAAAGCCTGTGGGTGTACCTGCTGCGAAATTTGTTAGACGCGGTTGTTGGTACGACATATCGTAACGCTGGAACGTAAGCGGAAACATTGCATGTGCCTCGTGCTTAAAAGGGGTAAGCAGATGTATGTGCGTCAATACCGTTATATCCGTGCGACACTTCGGAAAGACGAAATGCATGCTCGTACTGTTCTAATCTGCTGGAACCATCCGAAAACCTGATGAAAACTTGTAGATGCCTTCTAGTAAAGTGCTAGTCGTACAATCGGTCGAATGTTTGCTACGCACAAGCGTATCGCGTTGAATTCGAGATTGAAATGTCAGCGAGTGACCTGAGCTACTGGGGCTATTGGATCTCAGGGTCGGTGCGCATCCCATCGCTGCCATTCATTTAGATCTTGCTATTGAGTGCGGGAGTTGGCCGACGGTGAGGTGGACTTTGAGAACGGAAGGTTCATTTACATTATGTACAGGACTTAGGAACAAGTGAAGTAACAGTAAAAAGTAATCGATGGCCGGCAGCAAATCGTATGCTGCGGTCCGTGGCAAGAAGAACGTCTCTGAACGTCTCCGAACCTCTCTCAGCAGTGTCCTTAATCCATGATTGCCGCTTTACCGCCTTGGTCGTGCTCTCTAAACACAACTACATAAACACAACCTACCTAACAATCAACAATCCAGCTGCCTTACTGCTCTAATCTTTACCCCAAATTGAAGCCTAGAGAATCGAAGCGAACAAAAGTAAAACCAGTTCCACTAAGTGAAAGCTGTCAAAACAACGAAGCTGGTGGTCGTTTTCTCAAGTTTGAACTCGTGTTTAGCGCGATTTTCGTGAGACTTTCGTGTAGTGCTAATTTTGCATACAATTCTTGTAAAACTGACATCGTTGATGATGAATAAACTTGAACTTGAACTCGTTGTTGTCGTTTTGCTGCACGATTCATTTGCGTGAGGTTGAGATCAAACCACAGTCTATCACACACCTTGCAGCTGTGGCAGCACTCACGGTCGAGGAATTCTCTCTTGAACCGTCCACCGGTGCCCTCTGTGGGAGGAGTCTTTCTGCGTCGACGTCTCTGCTCGGCCTCCCACTCTCGAAGTTGGCGGTTAGCTTGCCTCCGCTAGCGCTTGGCTTGGGTGGCCTTCTCTTGAAAGTCGGGATTGGCTTGCCTCCACCGGCGCTTGGTTTGCGCTTCCCATTCTCGATCCACGGCGGTAGCGGCATCCCCCCGTTGGCGCTGTGCTTGCGGTGCTCGCTCTCGAAGCTCGAGATTTGCGCGACGTCGGCTCGGCCACTATCGTGCGAGCTCCCGCTGCCGCTCGCGCCGAGCGGAATCCATGGGGGCAAAGGTTGCGCGGTGGCGAAACGCCTGCTCCTATATTCCTCTCTTCCCCCCTCACCCCAGGGCGCGCTTGGCCCCGTGTCCCTATGCGTGACGCCGGACGGCGAAGGCTCGACATAGAACAGCTCCGGTGTTAAAACCTAGCGCTCACCGCAGACAAAGCACCGTGGTCGCAAAGTTCGTCTTACCGCTGCAACCAGTTGTAAGAGTTGGGGTAGGACATGTCAATAGTAGTAGCTGGCCCATGCCGTCCTCCGATTCATCCACGCTGAGGACGTTGTTAAAGGGACGAACGTGTTCTCATCGACAGCGAGGAGTACTGGGTTTGTTTACAATATATATATATATATGAAGAGTGGAGAACGTTACATCTCATCAGTCTAGCATGACTGAAGTGGAGCACACCGAGGAGCCGAGAAAGTTCGCTTAAACCCTCTCTGTCCTTCCTAGATCCCCAGGCCAGGGAAAACTGCCGCTCCACTTCGTCCAATTGGAGTGTCCAAAGTTAAATTATGGGGTTTTACGTGCCGAAACCACTTTCTGATTATGAGGCACGCCGTAGTGGAGGACTCCGGAAATTTCGACCCCCTGGGGTTCTTTAAGTGCGCCTAAATCTAAGCACACGGGTGTTTTCGCATTTCGCCCCCATCGAAATGCGGCCGCCGTGGCTGGGATTCGATCCCGCGACCTCGTGCCCAGCAGCCTAACACCATAGCCACTGAGCAACGACGGCGGGTGGAATGTCCAAAGTTGTCGAAGCACTGCGTTGAGTGCGAAGGATACGCAATCACTCCCGCAAATTTTTTTTTTTTTACTGAACACACAGAAAGTAGGGGAGCATCTTTGACGGGGATTGCCACGCTTGACTGAAGCTGACGCGTAATGGTTCCTGGGACAAGCCCGCAGTTAGCTGGAGCATCCGTCGAACGACCGTGGTGGTTGCCGGAGTCCGTCAGGGAATGCCTTAGAATACTCTTTTCCAGGCGTGTTCTTGCTCCCATCTGTCCGTGAAGGCGACGGTGAACCAACAAACGATACTCGGTCCCCCAAACGTGTCTCGCCTTACGGGCGCCGCAAATCTGTCCGAGGGAGACGCATTGATAGTTTCTCGAAGCGATTCATCGCAGTGGGGCAGGAGAGACTATAGAAGGTCACTACCCCCGCTGGTCGATCGCAGCAGGGCTCATTTGTCATAGCGTTCATTTGAAATTGTCGCGTCGCTCCCCGAAACTGCGCAAGGCGTAGATATTGCAGCCGTTATTAGTTTGATTTTGTGGTCGAGGTTTAACAAAAATATTTTAAAAAATACATTCTGTGGTTTTACCTGCCATAAGCGTAATATTATTATGAGGGGACGCCGTAGTGGGGGACTCCAGATTAATCTTGACCGCCTGATCGAATTTGTTTAGCGTGCTGCTGAATCTGTACTTACGTTATTGCATTTCGACCTCATTGAAATGTGCGGCCACCTCAGCCGGGACCAAACCCTCGACCACAGCAGCGCAACGCCATAACCATTGGGCTGCCGCGGCTGGTTTTCGGGCTTTTCGTTAACTTCCGCCAACAGTTCTCAAAACACACTGTTCCCCGGGTACTGGGGACGCAATGCGAACGATCGAGTAAACGTGATAAAGGAAGGTCAGCCAAGAAGTGAACACGTTTTTTGCGCCAAGCTATGGACATCATTTAGCCAACAAGGGGAAAATGTCTCAACGCAAGGAATAGCGTAAATGAAGCACGAAGTGAGGAAGGACACGATACATTTCCTTCCTCAGTCCGTGTTTTGTTTGCGGCATAATTCTTTGCAATATGTCGTACACCGGCTGGCCGAACATCATTCTCGAGCAATGTGTTATGCGAAATTCGTGTTCGCTTAGCCTTCTTGTAGTTCTTATCCTAAATGGCGGGAAATCTACCTGTCTGGCGATAAAGGCGTCGCTATAGTGTTCTGTGAATAATGCCAGCGCTCTTGTATTGCGTATACGTGCCTATACTGTATAGTTAACGAGATGACCCGGCGTCCTTTTCATGTCGGTGCTGATGAAAATCTAACCAGCTGCTAATGACTTCAGGACACCATTGATACTTTATTTTTCTCGTTTTCGTTTTCCAATGAGCGCAGTATGGTGGCGTTGTGAGGAACCGCTGGCTGGAAAAAATGTCCGTATATTGCTTGTATAGTGGATACATACTGACCACCTTCAAGCGACTTGGGGAAGAGAAGCCTCAGATTCGACGGCCAGGACGCGTTATACATAAAAGCTTATTTCCTTCTACTCCTGTGGAGCTTAGGTCCTTTCTTTCGTAAGTAGCTTTTCTTGGGTGGGCCGACAGACCTCCGATTTCCTCGAAAACATGAAACCAATGAAGGAGAGGACACGCGCGTGCTCCCAGGGAAGCACCGGATAATTGATATTTCGTTCCACCGAAGCCCCAAGGCGGCGCAAATTCGTTTACAGCGGCGCCACGTTGTCGTTGGCGTCGCTGTCTGACGCGCATCATGCACGCCCATCCTTTGTCTGCAGCTTCTGCATCACTGACGGGTAACGGGCAGAAAACTCGATCTCGGCTCTAATCGAATACAGCTCTCCAATCACCGGCCTCCATATCAGCTGACCGTTGTCGCGCGAATTCGATTGCCGTTCGGCTCGCACGGGCGACGAGAAGACACCAGCGCGGAGTAAAAGTTGGTGGCGTCGTTTTTTTTTTTTTTTTCTTTGCTGCCGCTGCGATGAATCGAACTTGGTGTTGCGCCGTGCTGCCTGCTCTTAAGTGAGACAGAAATGCGGAAGGATGTGATATGTTTCGCTCACTCCAGATTGAGAGGAAAGACGCGCAAAGCTAGAAGCAGGACTATGCACCATTTCCGTTTGTTTGTCGTCACTGCAGAAAGCGACGCGGGACAAATAAATCTAGTATTTCTCTCTATATTCGTTGGATAACTTAATTACACGAGGCGCACGGCAGCGAAATTTCATGGGACACATGCAGTGGACTGGCGATCAAGTGCTTCTTGTTTGCTATTTCTTGCATTCGCTTGTCAGTAATTGTTATGAGGTGAGCGATTTGTAGCTGTGATGCATTTATGCAGCCTATGTATCTACATGCTTTTAGGTTTAGTGATGCGTAGACATTTGGAGTCGTAAGTGTAGGTATAGCTGTATGTATGCGTATTTATATTCTGGGCCTTTTCGCGCGCTTGTCAGCACTGATCAAGTTAGACTGATGGGACAGCAGGCGTCTATCTCAGTAATTTTGCATAATCATTCTTCATTCCTTTCTATTCTTTGTATTTTGCCCTTTCCGCTTCATCCCACTGGCCATAGACACACTCTTAGGGCCAACCTCTCCGCTTTTCCTCTCATTAAGCCTTCTCCATCTCTCTCTCTTGTATTCGAATCCTGGAGAATTCTAATCGAAAAAAAAAAAAAGAAAAAGAAATGACTGTCGGTATTTGTGAAAGAAGACATTGTTGCTGGCATTACTATTTAACGAATGATTCTCATTGCTTCATGTCGCCGTATTGTTTGGGGACACGTACCATGACGATACACATTTCGGCCTTGAATACTTCTGCAGTTAGCGATCGAGGGCACCTCTGTTCTGAGGGCACCTCTGTTCTGAGGGCACCTCTGTTCTGCGGGCACGTGTATTGTCTCGCATGTTTAACACGCGTATTCGATGTGGAAACTATCTTAAGCACAATTATCATCAATTGTTTTTCTTTCTCCATTTTTTTTTCTTCTCCATTTCTGCGCAGGAGCACGCTGCGATAGACGCCAAGGTCATCGCGAATTCCGCGCTCACACAAAGAACATTTACCTTTCGTATTCATTCACGCGAAGACAAGTGTACGGCGATTTTTGCGATCGTTGTTCGATCCTTTTTAAACTTTAGCTTCATGAAAGTGATAAAAGAAGTAAAAGAAAGCAGAAAAAGGAAAACGAACATATAAACTAAGAACAAAATAGAAATGCGGCCCCTTTCCGTGTCCTTTCGCTTGAGTTGTGAAATATTAGTTACTTCTTTGTTCTTTTAACATTTTTTACTTGTCGCCGGCCTATGTAATGTTGTGTGTGTAAAATGTCTTATTTTCGCTGCCTTTAGAAAATTTCCTTGTATCTGGCCTCTGTGTTTTCGTTATCTTTAAGGAAATTGTGTCATAAATAGGAGAAACAAACTGGGCTGTTTTTGCCTGTTCCCGATATGGCATCTGCTTCGTAGTTCGGAACAATTCAGATGGGAATAATACAAGAATGATGAATAAAACATCATACAGGACCAGGAAATGCGCGCGGAACTTACATAAAAGCTAACTTTTCGTTGGCCGTGCGGGAGACGGGCTACAAATGATTTTTTTCCTGTTCTGGAGAAGAGAAAACAGCGTATCGCTGTCCCGCTCTACTTTTGCCGTCATTTTATTATAGATGTTCGGTTTTCACGCCGTATGCTTTCCACGTGGTGAGTTTATGGTTAAAAAGAGGGTGATGAGCTAGGAAGCGTAGGGAACTGAGAAAAAAAAACGGAAGCACAGCAGGGATTCGTCTGTTAGCCACATTTTGAACTCCGTTGTGTGGCCTCAGTGGAAGCTAAGACTACTAATCTTAATGGCGCGTAGCACGAGGCCTTTCGTTGCTATTTCAGACGCACTGCTCAGTTACGTTCACATTGCGTTCTCAGTGCGATGAACGAGGTCAACTCTTTGGAACTTTTCTCTGTTGTAGGTTGTGTACATGAATTCGGCAGCTTCGGGTTATGATGGAATATCTGTTGGCATGCTCAGAATGTTTGGCGCATATCTTTATAGGAGAGTTGCTAAACATTATGAACACTTCCCTTCAGAAAACATGACTTCCTAACGAGTGAAAGATGGCTAAAGTTATGTTGCTTTTAATGGGCGCCGAAAAAGGGTTTGGTTTGGACAGCGTTCGGTCAATTGCAGTAAGTTCTAGGGTGGTAAAATTGATAGAAACAGTTGTTTCTAATCGGCTATCAGAGCGCATTTATGAAATTCGTCCATAAGCAATGCTCAAATTAGCTTTCGCCGTGACTGGTATATTTGGTCCGCTCAACTTGATTTAGATAGCAAAATACTTCCTCGCTACTCTAGACGTTGCGAAAGCTTATGACAGCGTGCAGTATACATCATTCTGTTGAATAAGCTGAATGCCTTATACCCTCCGTTGTGTATCATTGCTTGGAATAGGGGATTCTTACACGGAAGAACGTTTTTCTGCACAGATGAAAAATATGACACTAATTGGTTCACCCAGAGCAGAGGCGTATACCTCAGGGTTGAGTGCTTTTCCCATGGTTGTTTAATGTAATGCTCCATAATATTCCAATTATACTTGATGTCACACTGTTTATGTATTCAGGTGATATTACATTCTTTGTTTCCGCTCAAAATATCCACAAGCTTTACCGAAAGCTGCGAGCTTACTTAAATCTTCTATGTAGTGGTTTGGTTGAATAACTTGCGCTTGGTCTTTAAGATGAGTACAAGTGCTCTGCCTGTATTCCTTTCCATCGATCGGTTTCCATATCACTTACGTATCAGAATCAACCGACTCTGCAGGTAGAAACTATAAGGTACCTGGAATCATTAACGATCCAGGCCACAATTGGCGTCCACATATAAGATCACTGCGAGAAAAAGTAAATTGCTCTATACCGGTTGAGGAGAAAATTCAGCGGCAAGTTCGGTATGAACAGGGTTGCTCTACTTTGCATTTATCGCGCTATTTAAGATCCGTTCTTGAATTCGGTTGTGGGTTGATCTCTGGCTTTCCAAATTGTGAATTGCAACCTTTACTGGTATTGTGGCGGGCCCTGCGTCAGTGTCTTGAGGTCCTTAAGTATGTTGCCAATTCTGTTCTGCATGTTGAAGCAAACATACCGCATTTGGCGTCCAGATTTCAACTAACAGTGAGAACGTTTTCTTAGAGCATACAAACGTGTTCCCGGGACAAGTTACCCGGTATTTGTCCCGCAACCGGCGCCGCCCTGCTTTTCTATGCATCCATTCTCTCTCTCTCTCATCAAAAATGAAGCTTAACCTATGATGAAGTCACATGTGTCACTCCCATAGAAGGTTGTAGTTTTTGAATATACGTACATTACCCTTTTCCTAAGAATGCTACGCTCAGAGCCCATCAGACGGCTAGCTGGTCTCTTTAAGATTATCTCGAAGATTAATATTCGTACGCTGTAGTGTCCACCGGCGCCTCACAGAAGGATGAGATATCGGCAGTAGGCATTTAGTCTGAGTTGCTAACGTGAAGCCTTGCTATCCGTCTTCAGGATTACACGCGAATTTTTCTAGGCGAATTCCTGGCCATATTATTTGCCCTGCGAAAAAATTCCGAGCAATGTGTCACACGTAATGATGCTCGCCGACAGTCTCTCAGATCTTATGTAGCTAGATAGTACGTATTTTTCACTTCTGCACCGGTTGCTGCGCCTTATATTTCCACCCCATGTTAAAGAAATTCGGTGTTTGTGGATACGTAGACACTGTGGAGTTGCGCTTAATGATATTGCAGACAGTTTCGCAAATATCAGCGCTTAGTGGGCCCGTAGGTTTCTTTGTAGCGAACCTTACCCTGCTGGCTGTGACAAGATCCTGAAGACAGCAACAGTTTGTCGGTCGCAAAAATGTGGCTCTTTCTTGTTGCACCGGATCACAGACATTTAGCGTTCGATCGGAATGTCCGATCGTGCCCCTCAGGACAATGGGAAGTATTGATTGCCTTTCTACGGTGTCGAATACCGCAATTTAACCTTTACCTGAGTCTGTATCTATAGGTGTGGGTCCGCTCCATCGAAACTCTGTGCGTAATGTGGGGATGGTTTGGACCATTTCACCGAATTTTGCTAAGATAAAATCCGGAAGAAAGTAAATATTTTATCTTTTGGTGCGAGCACCCTTGGTCTTGCCCGAAAGCAAGTAGGTCAGATTGTGCATGAGTACCTCATTGTTGCAGAGAGACTGGCATGTTAAACACCTGTTACTGCGAAGCTGTATATGGTTAGGGTTCCGTGCATTCTTATTCTCCGTGAACAAAAACTATCATCATCAACGGCTCATAACCCCGTAACCATTCTATGCTCTCGTAAGCAAGCAAAAAATGCAATGGCTCATAGACCATTCAGGCAGAGGCTACAATCACTCGGCATAGTGAAGCGAATAGTGCTTACATTCTTTCTAATCGCGCATACAACATGCAGAACAGCATGTCGAAAACTGTCATCATCAATGGTTCATAACCCTGTGAGCAAGCAAAAAATGCAGTGACTTATCGTCCATAAGATCCATGGCTACTCACTTTGCGTGAATTAGCCGCGATGACACTACCCCTGTTGCTGTCGGTGATTTCAATGTGGATATGTTGGTACCGAAAAGGGAGCGGTTTACGCTTTCCATGTTGCAGACATATTATCCCTTGCGATGCCACACCTATCCGGCCCAACCGACCACCCAGTGGCGTACGTGCTTTGATTTGACATTATCAAAGAATGTAATTGCAGTTGCGAGTGAAATAATGACCACCGATCAAGAAAATAAATGAGTGTGCGTACATTTTGTCACGATGAACACCCGTCAAGAGAACAAATGAGTTCGTACCTTTATTCAAAATTATATGTCACCTCCGTGTCGTGCGCTAAACTTCGCTCGTCAACCACTTTCACAGAATGGATTGGCTCGTGATATTTTTTTTAATGCAAAGCATTTTTGTTGGTATTATTCTTTTCTTTTTTCTTTTCTTCTGTAGCCGCTGACGGTTTCTTGAATCTTGTTATTTGGGGCCAAAATTCACAAACCCTTTCGTTATTAAGTTCTATTTTCTACGGGCTGCCTGCCTTTCTGACGTCGCGATTTGCTGGCTTCTGATTGAGCGAACAATTTTTGCGTAAGGAAGTTTTTTTATGAATTCGGCCCCTTACTTTCAACTGGTACCAACATACATGGACGCCTGAACTGGGTGGGAGGGGGGCAGTCAGGGCGGGCGCCTCCCATGTCTTTTATTTCAGCGGAGGCACTACCTCTTCCAACTTGAGGGCCGGCTCCTCTCTAAATTGGTAAATTTAGCATCGACGTCACAATAACAAACAAAAGTATGCGAGGGTGAAGTGAGCTCCTGCTTCCCGCTCAAAATACAGTTCTGGAGACTCTGTTAACCTAACGTATCCGATGGGATGGGGGGGTACAAGAACTGAACGTTGGTCAAGTTGGTAATCTTTTCGTGGTTGAACTGTGGTGCGCACGAAAAACGAAGGACACAACGCCTGATTTGTTAACTTCCTGTGTCGTTTGTCTTCTTGTGGGAGCTACAGTTTAAATACAGATGTCTGGGAGATGAAAGCCCTTTCGGAGTGCATTCGTTTTTGTTTTTGTTTTATTAATAAGAGGGAACAATGTACCAGCTGAAGGTGTTTCACTACCTCCGCAGACAACTTGAATCTGCTTTCTTCTAGCTTGGTATAAGTATATCCCTAAGTATGGACAGCTGGGCTAGTTGGTTGTGATTGTCATTATGAAACATCGTTCCAGCGCACAATTGAACACGGACGGGAAGCTCTTCTAGCTTCTTGGCGTACGTGTGTGCGTGTGTGCTTCTGGGTAACTAATCAGTGCAAAAGCTATTCTCTGCAAGGCAATGGCAGCAGAATGAAACGTGGGCGCATTTTAGTAAAACCCTAGTGTCAAGGTGAACATTCCTACAAGAGAAACTTAAGTCGAATTTTGAAGCACCATAGTACTTTGTAAGTCGACGGGACAGGTATTCCTGAGACTGCACCGATAGTGAAAGCACAAAAAGTACAAATTTTAACAGCAGAGTTCCCGAATATTGCCTTCGACGTAAAGAAAGAAAAGGAAGAAGAGTGAGGGAGTGGACTTGGGTCGCAGCGTCGTGTTTTGCCCGCCCTTCTATCTTTTTCAAGTATAAAGCGTTTTGATCTACTGTATATTCATTATTTTCACACACGCTAACCCACTCATTTTTTCTCATTGCCTTTCCTAATAGACGCTATGCGGCTCGTCTATTCGCGTCAACAAATCTCTCTCTTCTCTCGCTCTTTATGTCCTCGATTGCCACGTGTCGCTTGGCGCGGGGAAAACATTTGGACACTGTCAGTGGGAATTCGACGCTGCGCAGCTGATGGCGCAATCGATCCTAACGGAGAAGTTAATTGACCCTGAGTATGGCTCCCTCTTTCCCTTCTGCATCTCTACTTCTTATTTTGTTATTACGCCTCCGCTGGCGTGCAAGTACTACCGCCGCAAAAGCCGCTTATAATGGCGATCTTCGTATTCACCTCCGGCTTGAGGTGTCGGAAGATCACATAAGCTTTCTTTCTTTCTTTCTTTCTTTCTTTCTTTCTTTCTTTCTTTCTTTCTTTCTTTCTTTCTTTCTTTCTTTCTTTCTTGTCTGCGTACATGTTGAAGGAAAAACTGCGATTTCCGTCCGGGCATGCGAGCAGGTTGTTTATCGCGTGTCTTGTTAACCGGCAAGCTCGTACACAGCGGCCCGCCGGATCGTGCGGTCTTGAGCCGCGTACTCGCTCCGGGCGGCTGTAGCCGCCGGGTCCTTCATTGAAAAATGACGATCGGCGTGGGTCGCGTCGACGGCGAAACCGGTTGTCCGCCTCGCGCCGCCACGGGCGACCGCCTAATGTATCCAAATTCGAGCGCAATGTGACGCTGACTTCGCGCTCATTAGAACGGCTACTCGGTGGACCAAGGCTGCTTGCGGCCGGGCCGCGGTGTGCATGCCGCATGCACTTCTGTTTACTGTGCGGCGGCCTGGGCGCCTTTCGGGCGTGCCGTCTTTCGGGCTCGCGCGTGTGGTTTTAAAACCGTTAGTGCTGGACGCTTGCTCGTCAAGCAGAAATATGTGAGCAGTGGAATCTCACTGCTCCTGCTAGTGTCCAGGAAACGAGCTGGGAATAGGAACTTGTCGAAAAGGGGGTCGCGTCGAAAGAATGAATCAGTCAAATAGCATTTGCTGCTAGAGACGAATAAAACGAGCCGAGTGTTCACGATAAAAGCGCGAAACAACGCCCCCTCACCCTTTGTTTTACTTTCTTTCTTTAATCTAGGTAGCTTGCGTGCATAGTATAACGCGAACTTGAGTAAAATTATTTCGTGGACCAGTTCCCAGATCTTTGCGGATGTGGTGGAGTCCGGTACGTCTACGGTGCTTTGCCTTGATGAGAAAGCATTGAACTTTATTGCCAGCGCTGTGTACGGTTTGCTGAGAAAAGGAGAGCCCAACTATTGACGCGCGTACTCCTTAACCGCACAGTCAGCGACAAAAGTTTACGGACCGTAAAATTGAGAAAACGTCGAATATTTCGGCAGCCTGTGAACGCCACGGTGTTTATACGGTTTTACTGGTTACGGTCACAAACTGCTCGTAAAGTCAATGTTTTCAGATATTTCTCAGTTCGTGGAATTTCGACGCCGAATTTACACCCGTGCGTTGCCTTTGTGCTTGTATTCCTTGGCTCCGGCAAAGCCAAGAGGCGCGACCAGTCTGTTACTGTTGCAGCAGAAGACGCGCAAGAGTGGTGCGATGTTTTATACCCATTCAACCACTGTATGCACTATCGCGGTTAGCCCACGCTGCGCCGCCTTATATACCCCAAATCTCGCGACAAGCGCGCACGCCTGCAAGAATGTATCTTCCCCATTATTCGCTCTCTTATCAGCCGTGATCCCCCCTCTCCTTGCTCGGGTCCCCCGCGCATCTTTATTCGAGGGAACACGTTTTGGCATTTCCTCCTGGGCCGATAAGCTGCAGGTCCGCCGTGCGAGGTAGGCGCCTTTGCATTTGCCCTCGCCGACATACTTTTCCTCTGTCAGCGGCGTTACGCTAACGAGGCTCGATGCGGCTCTGATTAGGCACGGAGCACCCACTGTGCTCTGGCGTCTCCTCATTTCTCTCTCGTCTGGGCGCCTGCACTGCGAACTTGGCGGAGGAGGGGCGGGAAAGTGGACGGAAAGAAAAGAGAGCCACGTGTTGCGTATAAGGAGAGGCTGCGCGCGAAATAAACGAAGGCCGTCGCGCGAGATCGCCGAATGCGATTTGTTTCGCCCTGCCTCGGTCTCTTTCTCTGTCGTTGAAAAGATTGCCGAGCGTGGTTGGTTAGTTACTCTGTTTCCTGTAGCCTCCGTGTCTCGTGACTTCTGTGGAGCCGTAAAAGCTGTCGCAAAGGGGATTAGGTGAGCAAGATTGCTCACTAGAAGCGTGTAGGTATAGGCGCCGTGTTGGGTGTAGACGTGTTCCAGATGTTACAGGACTAACGGTCGGTCGATTCGGTGATCATACCTAGACTAATTAAACTACGACGGGGGGGGGGGGGGGGGTGGACCAGCTCTTTTTTTTATATGTCTTCTGTTTCGTCATCCGGCGGTTGTTCGTGTTGCAGGATGAAATAATGCCGTTTTGCAATTGTGACATGGTAGCCTATGGTGGTGTGCACCTTTGACGCCCTTCACGACTTTAGTATACCTGCTCGTCCAAAACAAGACCATGTACTTGTTATAGGTGAGGTAAAATTGTCTTCTTGGTAAATACATTATTACACTTGGGGGACCGTAAGCGACAACCGGAAGCGGGCCCTAGGCCCTTCATATATATAATGTTTTGTCGAGATATCGGCTTGTTCTTTCGCCATAATTTCAGAATGCAACGATGTACAATCCCACGGCAAAATGCACTAACTGCCTTCATTAAAAAGATTAATGTCCTTTTTTTTCCCCTCGCTCTCGATGGCAGTTCAAGATTCTCAGAAAGGTCGCACGTCAACGCTTTTGATCGCGCATATTCTATCCTTCTAGCTAATGGCCTGGTAGTTATTTTGTATGGTATACGGTATTCACTGGTGTTTTTTATATGACACTTTCGTGCGACTTCACGTAAATTTAGTGTTTTAGTACCATCGTTAGGAGATCAAGACAGAAAGGTTGTCTAGTTGCTACAACTTGCATTCATATCCGTGTGGCTGGCGCTTGTCCCGTCTATTTCGTTTTTCTTTAAATGTAGCGCTGCCAATTGAATAAAAGCTGAAGAGGTGAGTATTGAAAAGTACTACGCTCAGTGTCCGTGCCCAAAATCTGTTGCGCACTAGGACCGGCGTCGTTGAAACCACGATACATGCCTCTGTCGCGCAATTTGCCCGAAACCCTCCAAAACGCTGTGTTCCGGCGCATGTGTTACGCACGCGACTCTGGCACCGGACGCTTTCCCCTCCTATGGTATAGCTGCATCTGTGGACGCGACGTGGTTTCCGCGAAAAGAGGGGCGGCGTACTGGCAGTCTGTGTATGTGCGGCGCCGGCGTAGCACGCACCGCATCGACTCTCTTTCCGCGTCGTTAAGAGCTTGTCCTATATCGTGTGCCGCGCGGGGAATCTCGTTTTACACACCGAGCAACGGTTGCCGTCGGTCGCTTGAGCTTACTTGCAATCCCAGCAGGGGCCGTGTAATATCCTATCGTTTTTCTCGTGCTTTCCTTTATCTTTCTCTATGTCATTTTCAGAAATGCTGCGAAGTAGTCCCTGAAGTTGAGTTTTTCGTAGTTTCACGTCGGAAGGACAGCGCAAAAAAAGAAAAAGAGATAGATAGATAGATAGATAGATAGATAGATAGATAGATAGATAGATAGATAGATAGATAGATAGATAGATAGATAGATAGATAGATAGATAGATAGATAGATAGATAGATAGATAGATAGATAGATAGATAGATAGATAGATAGATAGATAGATAGATAGATAGATAGATAGATAGATAGATAGATAGATAGATAGATAGATAGATAGATAGATAGATAGATAGATAGATAGATAGATAGATAGATAGATAGATAGATAGATAGATAGATAGATAGATAGATAGATAGATAGATAGATAGATAGATAGATAGATAGATAGATAGATAGATAGATAGATAGATAGATAGATAGATAGATAGATAGATAGATAGATAGATAGATAGATAGATAGATAGATAGATAGAATCCGAAGATAATAAAGAGCACGTGATAGTGCGGTTGCGCAACAAACTTTCTTTAGGGAGTTTTCTGTCGGGGTTAAAAGAGCTTACGCTAACGGGACTAATGCGGACCATGGACAACCGCGCAAATGCGGTGAAGTTAGACTAGGCTATAGGTTGTCTTTATTGTAACCGTCCTTCTTTTTTTTTTTTTTTTCGCAGGCACCACTTTCCTGTCTGCTTTCTCACGCCCCGTTCGTGGCACTGTTCCTCTACGAATGTGAATGCGGACTAACCCTCTATAGTCTTCCGACTTATTTCGCTATCGTATTCTTCGTTGTCGAAGCAGTCCTAATTTTTCGCGATTAATAACGCTTGCGAGTTGGTAAGTGAGCTTTCCCTTGTAGCCGTCACACGTGTGTTCTTCCAGTCGACTGTCGTCCACCTGAAGTCGCCGAGGTGTTTTACCGCCCTTTAATTGGAAGGGGGAGTCTCGCGGTAAATTTTGTTAATCTTCGTGCTGAGTTGTGTTTGTTAGCGTATGTCCACGGAGTCTCATCTGAAGGTCGTACGTGTGGCCGCGGTGGCAGTGATTGTGGTGCCTGCGTTGTCGCTGCAGGCGGTTTCTAGCCCGGCAGTCAGTGCCGGCAATTGCTCAGCGTGAGTCCTGCTGTCCACAATCAGGAAGTGGCACCGCCACCGTTGGTACAGCGTCGGTAGGTATACAGTCATACCTGCCGACACTGCCGAATTTTGCGCAAGGTTTGCGTCGTATGGCTTGTTTTACGATTTTACGAATGTTTCGCATTTTATGAAAAATAAGTAATTCTGTCCGCGAAACAGCATTGCTCGTTGGTCATTGACTCTTGCAAGTCTTTATGGTTGTGAAGTGATACCAAAGTAGTGCCTGCTTCGCGCAAGTTTGTTCAGGCAAGTTCCCAAAGCAGGCAAAATCGGCAACAGCGAAGTCGCTGAAGCAATAACTGGGATCTTAAAAAAACAGGGGAAAAAAAAAACAGTGTGCTGCTTGTCACTTTGTGTGGTTTCAAGGTTTCTGCTTCTAGTGTGCTCTGTCTAAGGTGAATCACCGTTAATAAACATCCTGTGTGTTCAACAAAAGGTGCGTGCTCAGGGCAAACCTAAACAAAGAAAAAAAGAAACGTGCCACCATCCCCGCGTTTGCTACCGACAAATTTAATTTTACGTAATCCCATGCATGCCCGCATTTATGTTGCGCACGTTTTCTTCATTTTTTTAGGCCATTCGAGCAACTTCACTATCATGGATTGACTATCATGACTTGACTAACATGACTCGAGCAGTTTGACTATAGATCGTTCTTTGTGTTGTGGAAAAATGTGAAATTGGCGGATGGTTGCATTGGCGTGTGTCGCATGTTCAAGCAAGTCATTGATACTTTCCCTAGAAAAAGAAAAAAAGAAGACGAGTTCAAGGAAATTATGCATATGTCCGCTGATGTACGTTACTTCAGACATAAAAGGTCCACTGCATCCCGTTTTCCCACTGCAAGGGAACAAAATAATATCCAAACCACGTTGTCTAAAATTGCTTGTAATTCAATAAAGCAAGAAATAAAATAAGGAATCGTTTCTATCGCTTCGCGGGGAGTAGTCGTTCAACAGCAGCTGCCACGATGACTCAACGGCTGAGAAGCGTTTTGTTGCCACGATAAACGGGCCTCTCTGTTCTCGTGCTTCACTAGTGATTACGTTATTACATGTAATCACGTAAGATATAGCAGACATGCACAATTTCTACTGCGGTTCGTGGCTAGCTCGGTGGTTTATGACTAGGATACAAGCTTATCATCAAGGGTATACATGAGGAGAGTTGTACACTGCGTTGTCGTATAGGTCCTCCGTTCGGAAGACGGCTGAGAGTTTCCAATGGTGACGCCCTGCTTTCGCCTGCTGCGCTCACACTGTACAGCACACATACGCAGTTAGTGGGGATGCGTTTCGGGGCACTTAAATTGGCAGTCTTCATTCTTTTTCTTTATTTGCTTAAATTACGACGCCTGAAAGCGTCAGTTCTCTTATATGCGAACAGCGCGCTCTTGCAGTCGCCGCCGGTGTGTGCAGGCGAAGCCGCCGGTGTGGAGCAGCGGTTAGTGCACGAGCAGGACCGGGGACGGTTAGGACGAGAGGCCTCCGTGTGAGCCTGGGGGCATCCACTCATTGGTATGCGCGCCTAGTCGACAGACCCGCCGGCGGAACGGAGAGTTGCGGGATGGCGAGATCAGCGGCTCCTTTTGGCGCTGCTACACTCCGAAAGGGGGGGGGGGGAGGCGGCGGGGAGGTGAGCGGGATGGCAGGGAGGGATGTAAATTGCAGGCCACCCTGATTTATTTGCTGCGTTCGACAGTGACAGTGTGGGGTCGTGGTGCATACTCGTGCCTCCTTACAGCTGTTTTCTGCGGTTGTACGTGTTGGTTTTCTTTTATGAGTATTAAAATGAAAGTAGATATAAGAGTATTTGTCGCCTAATGGTTCTGGCGTCGGAACACACAAATATTTAGAGGATGTGCTAGAACTGTGCCTCGTCTATGGAGTATACTGTAGAGGCGGTAGTGGCTAGAGATAACGGGTGTGTCTCGTTTTGTTGTTAGGAAGCCCTCGTCTGCCTGCATTTTCTCCAGGCATCCAGTGACGTGAACAGTATTTATCTGGTACAGTATCAGTGTACTCAAAAACGACTGGCTTCTGCGCTGGATAGTGTTTTCCCTGTGAGTCTATGCGACGCCCTCCACATTTTAAAAACTTAGGCTTGAGTTCGTGCATGGCCTCTGCTTCAGCATCCCTGATGCGCGGTTTTTCCCTCTGGACAGCATCGCGCGAGGTGAAGCAGCCTTCGGGTCAGACATTTTTCGCGCGCTAGCTGGGCTTTATGTCGCTTGTGCGTGTTCATTCGAGATACACGATGCGGAAGAAATATTATATTGTTCTCTGACGGTGGCGTCTAGATGCAGTTTCGTTCTTTTCTTTTTTTTTTCTTTCGTGTGCTTCGCGCACGGAAATGCTGAATATTGTATATTTACGCAGCAAAATGTCTGACAACGTTTTTCCCTCCACATTGAGCCTTTGTAACTTGCAGCAGGATTATTCATTCGCCAAAGCGTGATCCCCGTAAATTTCGCTTTCAAGGACGTGTCCCACCACTAGTCTGTTCTGAAGAGTCCCTGCGGACGAAACTCGACAGGCGTCCTTTATGTATTAATATTATTATTATTATTTTGAGAGTGGTTTGATAAAGGTGCGTCACGACCATCTCTTTACCAGCGCGGTTCCATTTCCCTCTTCCGAGCGCGCGCAGCCTCAGTAGGTCTCCGTGTTCTTGTCAACATCGGCGCGCGGCCGGCACGCCTTTATGCACGTCGAAGGACGAGCTCGCGCGGCCGCCTCAGCCAATGGGATGCCGCCGATGGGTGGCTCATTTCCCATGCACGAACCGGGAAACGCAAAGGACGGGAGGAAAAAAGAAGAGCAAGCAAAGGGGCGAGCGGGATGCTCGCGTGCCACTCCGATAGCGCACGCGCGCAAGCTAGCTCGCGCTGCCCTCCTGACGTTTGATGGCGTCGAAATCGTCTCTCGCGTTCTCCCCTTGCCCCCTCTCCAGCTCTTTATTCCCCGCTCTTTCTTTCCGCTCTGTCTTCGGGATTCTTTATTGTGCGGGGCTCGCGTCGTGCATCAAACGTTGCCCCTCCCATCGTGCGAAAGGGCTGGGAATCCTTTCGCCACGGTTGGCTGCTGGCTGAGTCGTCGTCCCCCCTTCTGCATCGCCGGCGCGACGTTTGTTTTCGATATATTTTGGGGGGGGTCTCGTTTTCTCCTCTCAGTATTCGCGTTTCTGAAACGGTAGGCAAGCACGAGCTACCGCCGCGCAGCCTCCCACGATGGCTTCCCGCCCCGGTGGATGCGTCGGCGGAGTGGCGCAAACGCATCCGTCCTCTGGCGCCGCATCCTCCCGCGCTCGCACCCCCCCCCCCCTCCGCACCGTTTTCTTTCTTTCTTTCTTTCTTTCTTTCTTTTTCCGCCCGCGTCCTACCCAGAGGCTGTCGCTCTCCGGCGGCGACTCTGACGGCGCTCAGAAAATGCCGGGCGGTGTGTTCGCTTTGTTCGCTTTCGAACTGCGTTGTCCGATGGTGCGGAGCCGATTTTGGTCTTCGCATAGTCTGCAGCGGTATTTGTTTCGGTGATTAAATTACAAAACTGGGGAAGCACGCTCCGGCAAATGGGATCATCTTTTTTTTTGTTCGCTGATGGACTGGAGGAATATTCTTTCTTTCTTTCTTTCTTTCTTTCTTTCTTTCTTTCTTTCTTTCTTTCTTTCTTTCTTTGCTGTGCAGTGGCACCTGAGGCTGGTTAGGTTAACGCATTTAGTTATTCGCACCTATGAAATTAGACTGGGAAAGAAAGATGATGGATGAACGTTGGGAGGGGATATGTGGACGTAAACAGGGTGCACTAAAGCGGATTCACGAAGCATGTGAATGCGCTGCCTTGGAGTACTTTAAGCGGGCGTAGTCAATTCATAGACTTCGGGCGTACGCTTTTCTTCCTGAGTGGTGCATTCAGTGACTTTATTTAACGTTGCGGTTGTCTGTGTTCCCTTTTTTTTTCGTGGTTGTCAGAACATGTTTCCTTTTGCTTTCTTTATTTTGTTTCTATTTCCCTTAGCAGTATACCGTATATACCGTTTTCCTTCGTCACCTACCAATATTTCCTCTAGCCATCGGCGCTTGAATTCAGCTTGCGATTTTAGCAAACATTGCTTCGACAGGCTGTGTTTTCGCACAGGCACATGTGTGACCGGGATAACATGTTTCACGTACGTGTCGCTTTGCTTTTTGCGTAACGAATATCCTGACCTCCTAGCTCCCGTAGCCGGCAGTGTACGTACTCTATCGGTTGAGTTCTTCGGGCATTTTTCGACGAGCTGGTATGGCAACGCCTGGTCTGAGCGAAGGAGTGAGCGGGCAGATGCCACCGCCCGTCGACGTGTGTCGAACCGACCACGGGAAGATTATAGCTTTCTGCTCTTTTTTTTTGCCTGACTTGTTGGCTTCATTTTATTCTTCGGCTCTTTTTATTTTTTCGCATAACCGAGGGTTGTGGGGTGGGGTTGGGAGAAGTCTATCGACGTAAAGCCAACACAGTAAACTGAATGGACGTCAACCGAAAACCCAACCGTGGCGATGTCGGTGCGCGGGAAACGCGAAGGGCGACGGAGGAGCGGTGTCGCGGGAGAGGGGGGGGGGGGGTGTGATCTGAGAGCGGGAGCGGTCGGCCGGACGCACTTTGCATGTTATATTCTCTCGCCGGCTGTCCTCGCGTTGACCGCCGTTTCTGTAAAGAAGTCACTGCTTTGCCTGTTCTGCGTTTCCTCTGAGGCGCGTCTGTGTGTGTACGTATGTGCATAACTTCCTTCCTACCGCGCTTCGCAGTGAAGCCGCCCGAGAGCAGACGACGCCTCCTCCAATTCCTCCGAGATTCTCGATCGGGCTGACGTGCGGCGCGAACCGCCCACCCATCCGCTTGGTCGGCAGCCACGCGCGTTGAAATGAAAGTCGGTCTCGGTGAAGATCTCGCTCCGGTCCCCGCGCGCACTCTATATCTGCTCCCAGCCGGGTGGAAAGAAAAGAAAGAATGGACTCTCGTTCCGTGGTTGCCACTATTGAAGGACGCTCCACCGTCGTGCCCCGCCTTTTACTTCGAGTTTCATTTCGAGTTCTTTTCCCTGCATCTCTCTGGGAATCTGTTTTGCTTACCGCCTGCTGGCCTGCTGCTCCTTAAAACGAAAAAATGGTTACTTCCTTTCTGTGTTTTAATATTTTTTCCTCTCTCTCTCTCTTTCGGCGCGCTTCGGCCTACCTTGTCATCCACGTGCCTATAACATCATTGCTTGCATTTCTTCTTTCCCTGCTAACTTTATCTTTGAAATGCGTCTTTCGCATGCCGCGTGTGTCCCAATTTTATTATATTTTATTTCATTTTATTCCGTTTTCTCCTCGGGTTTTGTTTTGTTGCGGCTGCGGGCAAAAGGAATGCGGGGAAGCCACTGCTCGACAGGCAGGCTGCTCGCGCGGTGCCGCCTCGAATGCGCATTCTGCGGCTTTTGTGGGGCTTATCTTTCCAGTTTGCACTCTGATGCGTTATTCAAATGCTCGCTCCTCGAAACCTGATAGAATATGAGTCGGGCACTCGCTTTTGCTTCTTCCCCAAGGCACGGCGAAGACAGGCGGAGGAAGGGAGCCGGAGAAGCGCCGTTACTATGCGCTTCCTTACGTTTCTTCATCGAGCTTTTCCTGCCATGTTTTTTTTTTTTTCTTCTCTCTATCGGGTGACTCGACTGTATCGCACGATGGAGTGTGCGTCGTCGCGCGGGAGCCACATAAGCAAATATAGTGGCGTTTTCGGTTGCAAAGTATGCGCTCGCGTGTGCACTTTGGCGAGAGGCGGTGCGCCGCGACGCTGACTCTGAATACGAAGGTTTCGGAGAGCAGCCGTTTCCGAACTATCGTGTTTTATTTGCTCAGATGTTTATTTCCAGTTTCTGCGGTTTATACCTTTTTTATTCTTTTTCTGCGCGCGTTGTGCAATCGAATGTGCGACGAAGGATCACTCTGCGTCGCTTCGGTATTCTCGCGCGATGTGTGTATTACGTGCGAGCCGCATGGCAGTTTAGATGTTCGACGGTTGCCTCGTTTCCTGCGCGTATGTGTTCATTTCATCCTATAGACTCCTATCGGTTCTGGCTGCCGTGGCTTGTATAGCGCTCAACGGATGTCCGCATGTCTGCGTGGCGCAGCTGTCTGCTGGATTGCGAGCGCGGATACCCGGGGCGTACTTGATTAAAAAATCGAGAGAATGGACAAGAGCCTGTTATCATGCAGGCCACAATTCGCTTGACATTTCTTTTCATTTAAGTAGGAGCAGGTGCTACCAGGGAAGCGCCGGTTCCCACTGGCTTTTATTTGATGTGTTTAAATGTCAAGGAAGCATAGGGTTTTTTCGATCCAGATGCAAGATCCTTGGTGACATGGCCTGCTAATCGCACGTGCGCTTGCAGTAGTCGTCGCCACAGCATTGGACGCCTTATACGGTGTCAATTCATCGTACTTTTCGTTTTTCATATTGCGCGGGAAGGAGTCAGTGTAGTTGCTAATAATAGAAACATTACAATTGGTCGAAAGAACGCGGATATAAAGAAGTGAGGCACAGCGAATACGATTAATGCATTGCACATGTTTTGGGCGCTGTTGTGCAGTCGCACACAAATCTTTATGTAACACGTTTTCCACGACGAATGTATCTTCTCTGTTTAAGTACGACGCTTCTAATTTAATGGATCGCGGCGTAGGCCCTATGTATAAAGCTTTTACATATTGAAACTTCGATTTCGAGATTAGGTGCTGAGGCTTGGGCAAGAGTTAAGCTTCTTCGCATATAGCTTGTCCCGAAAACATATTGTAATCGGTTGCACATGCGAAAGGAACTGGCTTAATTTTTGTGTTTGGTAGAAGATCTGCTGCTCCAGACGGTGAAATATATGCGATGCTAAATATTTGTTGAACTTAAACAACGGGCAGATCGCACTGTACATGCGGACGTCTGATGAAGACGAGCAAGTATACAAACGAGGCCTTTTCACTTACTCGCGGCGCGACATACGTGGGGAACGACAAGTTGGACAGCGGCGAAGAAATAATCGTGGGAGGAATGAGCACGATTGTATCAACCCCTTCCTTTCTTTCCTTTCTTTCTTTTTCCTTTCTTTCTTTCTTTTCTTTTCTTTCTTTCTTTCTTCCTTTTCTTGTTTTTTTTGCACTCTTATTGGTTATTACGAGTCCGTAATTCCTCGTCTCTGCAGCACGTGCGCCAATTTCGCAGCCTTGGCCGAGAAGTGCGCGTAAAGAGCTTGAGAATTGGCCGCTATTTTTGTTTATGAGGCCCCGGCATCGCGTGCTTTGCCAACGCCGGCCGTCATGTGCTAGCTTCCTTGCCAGCTTATGCTCGAGGTGAGAAAGTCTGCGTGTGGAGTCAAAAAGGTGCCTGCGAATGTGCGCGGCTTTTCTTCTTTTCTTTTTATGTGTTTCTTTTTTTTATGTTTCTCTGCGTGCGTGTTTGAGTGCGCGCGAGTTTGTGTATCGGGTGGTGTACACCGTGCGCTTCCGAATCGCACGATGAATAAAAGAACGAGAACAGAACATACATACACACGCGCACGTTTTGAGCTTTCCATCGCATGTCGTCCCCCACGTCCTTGCTGGATGCTTTACTTTTGCGTCCTGTATACGTTTGTTTCTATTTTTCCATACCCCGGGCCGGTGTAAATACTAAGCCGGCCAAAACGGCGCCGTGTGGAGGCTCTTTGTTACCATATTGGCATCGGCGGTGCGGCAGCGCTCTCTGCTGTGGCGGCCGTCGGAGGCACAGCCGTTATTTACTGCCCGCACTGAGCCGTGTGGTGCGGGCGCATTTTGATGCTTGCCTCCGCGTAACAGCGCTAGCTCGGTTCGTATATGAACGAGCCACTCGAGATTATGCAGTTGACACACACACACACACTCTCTCTCTCTCCTGTTGCTTATAACACAGCCTCCCCCCTCAGCCCACCCCCTTCCACCGCACTTGCTTATTTTATCTTCTATTACTTTATTACAGACTTCCCTTCTTTCCTTTTTTATATCTCTCTCTGTCTCTCTCTCTATCTATCTATCTCCGTTTTCTAGTTTCTACGTTGCTTCTTCTGTCTCTCTGCGCTGTTTCATGGCCCTGCGTGGCGCACAGAGCGCTGCGGCATGCGCGTCCGTTTCGAGGGTGAGCGAGAGCTCCGACGTCCGCGGGGAGGACGACGTATTTTGGGTTGTAGATGGACGGCCGAACGGCGACTTCGATCTTGGTATGGTAATGCCGACCGCACAATTTGATTTCTGGCCCGCGCGCGCGGTGGCCGCGGATGCTGGAGGTCCGCCGCCAGGACGTCGTACGGAACAGGAGGGAAACCAGGGGGGGGGGGGGGGGGGGGGTTCGCAGCATCGTATGTGGCGTTCGAGCGCTCTGTACGCGACGGCGCTGCGTGTATTACTAGCGAAACTACATGCGACGAATCAGCATTGCGCTGCAGCTGCTTCTTCCATGTCCTGTGCCCTTTGCATTGCGCGCCGCTGTTTCGGGAATGCGGTTGTCCGCCGACGCGAAGAACGGCTACTTTCGGGGCCCTTTCGTTGTGTCGTATGTACGCCAATGCTCTGTTCTTCAGCGAGATTCGTCGCATGAGTTATACCGTCGTGGATTTCGTTCCCGGACCGGCTCTCCGCGTCCAACTGAATGTCCTTACGCTCGCGCATCTACATTTACGATTGGGCCGCGACGCAACCTAATTAGGGATAAGAAGAGAAGAAAGTGAAATGGCGTGCCGAGAAACTGGCAGAGGCAGCTATACCGTCAGCATGGAAAAGCTTTTTCATGCGCCGTGTCACCGCTTTTACCCGCCTTTTACGTTATTTGCTCACGTCAGTCTCCGGATCTGACGACGTGGTACCGAAACTGTGATTCTAGTAAGGAAGCGCTTTTGTCTTATGTATACGCCGCTGGCCCGGCGGGCCCCATTTCTTTCACCATCCCCTCTCCACATTAAATCAAAGAGTTGCGGGATGAAAGTTCGCCTTGTTCTTGCTGCGAAAAAGTGCGTGTTCTAGTCTGCGCCTCTTTTCTCGTCGCGTCGGCTTGGTTTTCAGTCGAAGTCACGAGTACATCCATAAACGGAGGGGCAGCAGAAATGTTGGAATGAATGAATGAATGAATGAATGAATGAATGAATGAATGAATGAATGAATGAATGAATCTACCCTTACATCGTGCTGTCTACAGAAGATAACATGATTACTACGAATCAGTGAATGAAATAACTAATGAATTTAGTGTCTATGTTGTAAAGTGATGTGCAGAACGTGCTCGCCTCAGTGTTCGACATCGCCCTGACCCAGTCACTAATTGCCGTTGCGGGATACGCCACAAACATGCACGTAAGGTTCACAGTTGATTTGCTTCATTGGGGCAAGCTGTTCGTTTGCATGCAAGTAAAACGTGCGACTACCACATCACAGGGGGAAAATCAGAGCTCTATACGATGAAACAAACGTATACAAATGAAAAAGAAAAAAATGCTTTTTGCTGCTATGCATTCTATATATACAGATGACTCCTCTGCGGATCATAATCGGAACTTGGCTCTGACGTTGCACGTGGACTTCATTACGGCAGCAGGGGGGAGAGGCGTAAAGCAGGATGCTCGTCTGTGCAGTAATCAACTCGCTATAGCAGCATAGGGACGTGCATAGGGGTAGGGCAATTAAGGTTGCTCTTAGTACGTTTGCGGCAGCAGCGATGCGTAGCAGATTCTTAATTGCCTGGCAGTGCATTGCAGTCCCTGCTCCAGCTTTTTCATTATCTCCGAATTTAGGGCGGCACGGCGCTGCTTTCGCCATTAAGTGTTCTTGTATGCACTGCCGCATCTCCGGCTTTTGGTTGGACAGACCACTGCTTGCGAAAATAGCGTGTCTCTCACTTTTTTTCTCCCTTTTCATGTCTTTGATTTTTGTTACTGTAGCGGCCAATGGCTCTTGTGTAAATGATATATGTAGTCGGTGCTTCACGCTGTAGAGTTATTAAGGTGACTGCTGTCGGCTAAGTATACATCCTCTAGACTAATCTTCTTGAGAACACTTCCTGCCGGTCGCATGATAAGTGTTACAGCGAAACAAAATTGTCTGGTGAGGTAAAATGGTCATTAGGTAATATGTAATACGTGCTTTTACGGTAGTTCGCGTTTTGTGTGACGCATAATCCTTCATTGTTTGGCTTAAATAGCGTGTTTGGTACTGGACACACGCCTAGGCGCAACCCAGGCTTATGCGTCACGTAACCAACGTTGACGAGTCTCGCGAATTTCTCATTAAAAAGCAAGTTATTCTCACACGTTCGCTGAATCCTCGTGGCGGATCATTGAGGTATTTCTCGTTAGAAATCATTGATACTTAGAACTAAGCGCGACCCACCGCAACTCTACTTATTGTTGCGTTTCGCCTGCGACACGTGGTTTTGCCGGCGCGACTGCGGCGGGGCGGCGGACATTTTGGCCCGATCGTCGTCGCCGCAACACTCATCGGCAGGTGTTTCCAGGCGCGACTGCGGCGATGCGACCGCAAAAGATCACCCTCTCATTCCAGTCATTGTGCCCGAAACAGGCGATGCCAAAGCAGGGACCATCCTCTCATTCCAGTCATTGTGCCCGAAACAGGCGATGCCAAAGCAGGGACCATCCTCTCATTCCAGTCATTGTGCCCGAAACAGGCGATGCCAAAGCAGGGACCATCCTCTCATTCCAGTCATTGTGCCCGAAACAGGCGATGCCAAAGCAGGGACCATCCTCTCATTACAGTCATTGTGCCCGACCGGCAGCGCTACAACAGGGTGCTACGAGATCGTGCTCGACAGGGTGCTACGAGATCGTGCTCGTCATGGTGCTACGGCATCGCTACGACAGTGTGCGTCACCATTAGCCCATTGTACATTCACGTGCTCGTCTTTTGAGGGGTTCCTTCTTGCCCTCAACTGCGAGAGTATAAAAACAGCTGCCCCCGGACGCAAAAAGGAGGGCTCCGATTTCTTCTGCTGAGTAAAGTGCTCTCCCGTCTCTCTACTTCGGTCAACCTGACCGCCAACTCTTTGCGATGTTAAAATAAACAAGTTGTTTTGTTGTTACCAGTCGACTCATGCTTTGCCGGGACCTTCGGATGCTTCCAGTTGTACCCCAGGCCGCCAGGCCAACGCTACCCTTGGGGCTTGCGACCCAGGTACAACCACGGGCGTCAGCGCCGAGTTCCCAACAGATCGTACCAGCAGTCCGATCCAAACATTATGCGCATGCATGGCACTTATAAATCTGTACTGCGTGACGGAACTCTGACAGCTTTTAATCTCCTTCGTGTTCACGAAAGCCCTCACTATGGGGTTGTGCAACCATGTTTTCTCGGTTGCTTCCGCCCGCTGCAGTTCTGACTGGCGGAGCAGTTCAACTCCTCAGCCGACTATCGAAGTCAAGTGGCGAAGCCACCTTTCTGTTCCTTGTGTTTCTAATTTCTTGTGCTTTAGGTCCTTGCGTCGCTTTCTTACTTTTGTCTATTTCGTCCTTGTTCACTGCTGCGTTCTCGCTCATAGAGCAACGCTGGCACTTTGTTGTGGCGTTCAAGTAAGTGTGGCCAAGTGTTAATAGGAGAGAGCCAGGGAAAAGGGGGGCAGCCTCGAGAGGCTGCACTGACTTGATTCGCCGCCGCCCGGTCCGTTGATCCGCTCCGGCCGCGTCGAAGTTCCGGCCACCTGAAATTGGGAAGAAGCCCCGCCGATACGTCCCGCTTCCGGGTCAATTATAACGGCTTCCGCGCGAGACGGAAAAAGAGAGAGACCCGCATTTGCTTTCGTTATTTTTTTTTGGTCGCCACTTAGAGTTCGCGCCTTTTGATTCGTCACTTTGTCCGGACATAGTTGGAAGTCTGCGGTACGCGGTAATGAGAAGCCGTACGGCATCCGCGGTCTGAGTCCTCCCCCCCCCCCCCCACTCCCCTCTTCGACGTGTTCCGGTTTCTCTTGGCTGTAGGCGGCCTCGCTTGCGGATATCGGCGCAGAGAGCCATGCTCGGCTTTCATGACGGCAGCCTGTTTTATTTTGCTCGCGTATTTCGCCTTCTCACATCTGACAGCAGGAAACGTTAGTCCCGCAGCGGGCCCGCGCTGGTACAGGGACGGTGTATCCCCGTTTTTTGACTCACCGGCGCGCTAGCTTCCTTCATTGAAGCGAAAAAAATTACCTTTTTTTTTTTCCGGCGACTGAGATATAATTTATTTCCCCAAGCACATGTATGCGCCTGGAGGAAGGAAATTGGGGGTAAGCAGCAGCCGCCTCCGTGTTTATTAACCTCGCGCTGTAACAATCGGTATCGAGACATAGTCACACTTGGCGGTGTGTCGCGAAATTTATTGTGTTTTCTCACGCGCTCTCTGAACAGCTGCGGTATTGCTTGCTTCATTCAAGTGTCTCTGAATGCCAATAGACTACGCGCATGCATTTATAAGGATGTGTCCTTCTTGCTTCATGAAACCGTTTCGCGCCCTTTTCAATCACGGCGAAAGACGGATAGTTTAATGGCAATCGGTGATTTTGCCCAACAGCATGTTTGGCATGCTACTGCTGAGAGAGAGAGAGAGAAATCATATTAGTGGAGCTCTGGGTGAGAAGCTTAACGTGCAACCACGCTTTTCCCTTTACCATCTCTCATGCCTTTCATGCTATCTTGCATTGTGGCCAGTGTTCGTGCACCGTAAATGCGCGCTAAGACGGCTGCCACTTTGTCCTTTCAGATAAATATTTTCTACATGTTGAGTTTTTGACCGGGGCTTTGGCGCGTCTTTTGCTCTTACCCGAACCCATCGTCTCACCCGTGCTGAAAGCGCCGCAGCCGATGGCTGCCAAACAGCGAGGTATAGTAGCGTGTGAACACGCGCGCGGTGGGATCTTGCAGTTGCCGTGAGAGATGCAGCGAGCAGCATAAAGAAGCAACGAGGCGTTATGCGTGACGATGAAGCATAAATGGACCGGCACATGCGCGGGCCCATTTTCTATCTATACACCCGCGCATGCCGTAAGGTGGTACGCATGCGCATTATATATCCCCAACCGAGAAGCCAGGCCACATATCGGGGTCCGTACCGGCATCGCTTCGAGCGGCGTTTTCCTCGCGCTCGTGCTGCGCGCTCCGTATATACTACCCGCGGCGCACACAGTGTTGCGTACCGCCGAGCGAGTCGATTATGGTAATTACCTGCCCAGCCGAAGCGTGCTCCGCGGCGTACACGCTGCCCGGCCAAAGGCGCGCTCCTTTGCATGCGCCGCGCTCGCTCGCGCTGGCGGCGCGGCTCAAATTGCGCGTGACTCGTCGTCTCGGGCGCGCATACGCTCTTGGCCGCTGCCGAAGCGTGCCGCCTGCACGTTGGCGCAGTGCTCCGCGTTCGGTTCGCCTCTTCTTCCCCTCGTCCCTTTCTCGCCCTCTCCCCGGCGGTCTCTCGCTCGCACGGACCGTCTCTCGGCGTCGTCCTTCCTCATTTTTTCCGATGCAAATAATTGCTCCTGCGTAATTGTACCCGCGTCAAAGAGCGCATAACAATGCGCGCTCGTTGTTAAGATAAACGAAGGCGGCTGTCTCCTTTGTTGTTCCTCCTCGGTGGGTGCCTTGACGCTGCTCGCCCCATCCACTGGTGTGCTTTTGTGTTGTACGTGTTTTTGCTTATTATGTTTTTCGCCATTTTTGGTGGCTGGTGTAGGAGACCTTGCACCCTTCTAAAGGTAGTCGGCACCCCTCCGGTATTCTGTGGCTGCGGGAATGCGTCCTTATCTAGACTCGTAGTGGGTCGTGGTATTTGTTGTTAACAAGGTGTGCGTGGGATTGGGCAGGTTGTGTGTGAAATGCCGTGGACAGCTCAGTGACATTATGTCGGCTTGATTGTTTGAGCGGCGTTGCTAAAGAGTCTTGCATGGGCTGACGCGACTGGAGTGCTTAGGTGTGGCGGGCGGAGAGAACGTTCTTTCTGTTCCCAGGCGTCGACTTCCAGTGCACTCGGCGAAGCTCAGATCGAGATTCTGTTCGAGTCCGTGTGCGGGTGGTTCGTCTCGAAAATGTACGTGCGCGGGAAGTGACCTCTCGGGTCGCCGAGCTTTGCGCTATAGTTGGTCCTGAAGGAACGAAGCTTTGGCGGATGCTAGAAACCCACGAAGGAAATGAAAGAGAGACGTGTTTTTCCTAAGGTCACGAGTTTCACCGGAAAGCAAAAACTGCCACTGTAGAAGATGACTCGGGAAATTGAAAACAAATCAACTAAAGCAGAATGCTGCTTAGCAGTTCGGAATTTTAGTGAGGGAGGCGTGGATCACTAAAAAGAAAAAAAAATGTTGGCGCAGTCTTCGGAATCTAAGGGCGCACTGCGCTTATACTGTCGTATCGAGGCCCGCTGCACTTTTCTTTGCGCCTATCTGCAACGCTGCGAGGTGGCGCGGTCTTCTTGGGCGCGATAAGTCATGACTTCTGCGACCCCCGCGCACTCTACAGGATGCGCTCGGCCAGAGCGGCTTGAGCGTTGTATGAAAGAAGGGGGGAAGAAAACAAACAAACAAACACGAGTGATGTTGCAAACTGCTTGTTTGCCACATCCGGTTACACGCGAGGTGCTGCTGCTGCCCACCGTGCGCGTACGCTCTTCTTACCACCCTCCCCCTTTATCCCGACGACTTCCAGCACCTTTCATCTCGCGCTTGCTGTTCGTTTTCACTTGTCCTTGCACTGACCGAGAAACGAATCAGGTGCGAATTTTGGAGGAGATGCGACTGTGCTTCCCTCACGTGCCGGAAACAGCACGCGGACTATGGAGGCGGAGAGATAGAGCGGTCGCTCAGAAGAAAAGAAAAAAAAAAAAGAGAAAACTGTACCGATGCAGATAGCAAATTATTAGATTGCTGTACGAAGTAACGATAGTAGTTTTATCGGTCGTATAAACTTGTAAACATTCGCTTACTAACTAAATTAACAATCATACAATGTGTAAGCGTGACTCAACGAGGACGTAGAAAGAAACATACAGACAGAGACAGCGCTGTATCTGTGTCTGCTTATTTCTACGTTTTTGTTCAGTCGCGCTTGCACATTCTATCATGTATTCAAGCCAACTAGCCCGTCAACGTGTTTTAACTAAATTAACCAGCACGGTGTCACGCGCGCACAGGTAAACATGAACACATATCGCTCGATGAGCGCGGAAGCTCGCTGTGAAAATTCTGGAGTGAGGAATCGTGGCATCAGCAAGCGAATTGACCTTCATGCATGTCTTTCTTCAGCGCGAACGAAACGCCGAAAGCACAGCGGATACGAAGCTACCGGCACTACGCGCACTCTGCAAACATCACAGATCGCTTTGAAGATGAGGCCCGCGCGGAAGTCCACTTTAGCCACGTCGCAGATTGCTTTCAAGACACACGAGCGCCGGCAACGCGTCCCTATACGGCGTCCGCCAACGGCGTGTACTAGGGCGTCCGCGATTAGCGGGGCCAACGCCGTAGCAGAGGCCGCGGTTGTCTCCACTCTGTACGGAGCGGCGGGTGAGGAGGACATCGAGGCACCCAGGCAGCCGCCGGAGAACGCCTCCCGTCCTTCGCCTCGCCCCCTTGCCTCGCGCGCAACAGGAGACGGCACGCATCCGGGCCGCGTCCTCGCTCGCGCACGCGAGATTGAACTGCGTTCGCCGGCTCACCCTCACACTCTTTCACTCATACGGAATCTCACGGCGACGGCAGAAATGCGCATGGAGTGTCCATACAATTGCTATCGCAAAAGAAACTGCGTCTCCTCGGCAATTCTCGCGGCGTTTGTTTCGTTGGTGGTCTAGGTCTCGAAAACAAGCGCGGATGCAGTAGGCACACGACGGACAGAAGCGTACGCTAACACCACAGCGCCTTTTGCGAGCAGCCCGTGAAATAAGCGATCCTTTCAGAGCCGTCGCCCGTGGGCTGAAAGGAAGGAGAGAGCGGAGTGTGCGACGGGCGCCCTCTTATGTCGAGAGCTGCCGAAGGGTGAAGGAGGAGGGGGGGGGGAAGGGACCCTTGTCTTCTTGTGCCGTCCTTCGGGAACGAGGTGTCGATTGTGCTCGACAGAATCTTCAAATTCTTCGAGCCGTCGGTCCCCCCCTCTATCCAACTTCTATAGTTGTGTTCCCGCCACTCGTTTCTTATCGGTTTATTTTGGGTCGCGCTCTAAAAGAATGGTGACCGGGATTCGGCTCTTATTATTCTCCTCCCGAGGCCATGCAGAACTGGGGGCGCAGAAACAAGAAAACAGGATTCCGAGTGACTCCCCGCGTGGCATGAAAAAAAATTAAAAAAAATGTGAACGGCGAGCGGAAGGCTTCAGGCGAAAACGCGCGGGGTGCTGGCTGTTTGGAGCGGTCCCTTCGCGAACACCTGATCGGCTTGTCGAGCGTGCCTTTTCTGCCTACACTGCTCGAGGCGGTATGCCGCACGGTGTGCGGGCGTAAAACGGCGCCGCCGCAAGTGTGTGCGCGACGCGGTGCAGCTTATCTCGGCCTCCTGACTGGACCACGGCTCGCTCGCGCAGTGGTCGTTCCTTCTCGCTTTCTTCTCCATTTTACCTATCCCCTTTCTTGTTTCTGTACTTCGCGCGCTCTAAAAGAGAAGACACCGAATAGTTTGCCTGGACACATCGTGCATTTCGTACTGGCGTTGCAGCGGCCCCTTTCTTACACGTATATAAGCGCCGGAACTTTCCTGCTGCGCGGAGAGAAATTTATCGCGTTTTTTTCCCCCTCATTTTTATCTGTTGCTGTTGCTCTTTTCTCTCGAACTGTCCCGTCCAGTCCAGCCTTTTTCTTTTCTCCGATCCGTTTGACGCGCTCGTCATCAAGGAATGCCAGAACTGCCTCGAGCGACTGTCTTGGTCCGGCTGTTTTTGATTCTCCCAGGTATATCTCGGGAGGAATGCGCAGTCGCTGGACGTGGGGGGCTTCTCCCTGACGAGCTCTCCCGACTTGCCGGAATATTCCCTCCAGATTCTGTCTTCCTTCTTTTTTTGCCTGGCTGCCTCGCTCTGTCTTTTCCTTGTTACGTTCTTGTTTCGTTCTGTTCTCTTGGAACTGACCGGTACAGCAGCTGAAAAGAACAAGCCCGAAGCGGTTCTTTTTTTTTTTTCGTTCAACCGCGTGTGTACGTCCCTTCGGCGAAATGAGACAGGCTGCGTCTCATTCTTCTTCCTCTTTTTTTTTTTTCGAATGGCCGTGTACACTGTACGTGGCGGGCAAAGAGATTTTGGCCCGGCCTCGAGGACCCATGCTCCAAGCCCCCTTCGGATGTCACCTCAGCGGACGCGAAGCAGCGCGCGGACAAGCAATATACACCCGTGGTCTGGCCGCGCGTGGGCTGGGACAACGGTTGGCTTGGAGTCGTCATTGCTGCCTCCTCTGTTCCGGCGCATCTGCTTCTTCCATATCTTATTACATCGGCGAATGATCTTGATGTTCATATTTATTCTTTCTCGTACCGTCGCTCAGTCTTTTCCGTCAGCCGTGATCCCACGTGAATTCACCTGCGTCTGTGTTCAATGTCACGACAGTGACTGCGTGCTTAATCCTTGCCCTTTTTCATCGCGTGCCTCATGCGACTGCACTGACTGCGTGTCTTGTGGACACGAATATTTGCCTTCTGCACCACTCTATAACACTAAGCCCTTGTTCTGTGTTCCTTTGCTTTGTTTTTTTTTCTTTTTTTCCCCAGTATGCTCGTATACTATACGGCACACGTATGCCCTCCGTAGGCATTCGGGACTTCGTTTCGTCGCGTTGTCGGCGTAGTTTCGCGTGACCTACGCTCGCGGAGTAGCGCCCATAGCGGCGGATTTGTTTGCGCTCTAGTGGGAAGTCGGTGACCGCTCGTCGTGTCGATATTGCGTCGGGGGATGTCAGCCCGGCACCACCGCTCCTGTGATTTCTCTGCTCGCATTTTTCTTTCTTTGCTGCATGCACATCCCTGCGAAATTGTGCTTTTTGCGTTTAGGCGCTTTAGGTTTGGCCTTGAGTGTCTTAATATCTGTAGCTTCTGTTTATTTATTTGTTTTTGGTACTTACCTCGCGATGCGTCAAGGCACGCCTTTTGTCGCTTTGCTCGTGCGTTCCGTGGAGTGCTATACGGAGTGGCATGTGGCGCCTGTAACGTGGCTGTTCGCAAAAAACTGGCAGTATGCGCTGTTTGGTTTGTGCGTTTTCTCGGGAGGATGGTCACTCAAACTCAGCTATTTGTTATCATTTTATGCAATGGGAGGTGCGTGTTTTCGTTTTCATTTTGCTCGTTCTTTGTGGACACACACACACACACACACTCACTCACTCACTCTCTCTCTCTCTCTCTCTCTCTCTCCCTCTCTCTCTCTCTCTCTCTCTCTCTGTATGAGAATAACCAGCTTTTAATTTGCGCATCATCTTGTGCGTTTGATTGTGTTTTCCCCTTGCGTGTTTCGTTAGAACTATGGAGCGCAGCGTGGCTTCCATTAACATTTTCTCTTTGTTCTGTGAGAAGTCAGAATTACTCGCCTGTCGTTGGCGCGACTCTGAATGATACATATGTATATGGGACTTTCAGCCAAACTAAGGTCGAAGCATGTACGAATGTAGAGTGAACTTTCGTCCGCACCCGCCACTATGGCTGGGTGGCTGCGACGTTTTGCTGCTTATGAGGTCGCGTGTTCGAGTACCTGATTTGGCGGCCGCATTCCGATTAGCGCTTGTCTGCTGAATGTGTCGGTGGTCGAAAGGAAGCCAACGCATGCCAACTGTCGTGTCTCTCATAGCCCGAGCTCTGGGACGTACGTTTGGTTAACTCTCTCTCTCTTCCTGAGGGAACGTTAAACCCCGTAAGTTAATTTCAATTTTTATTCTCTTTCTTTCTTAGTTTCTTTCAGGCTGTAATCCTTGGAGTGTTATTAGTTTCTCTGAAACTCGTTGGATGTCGTGAAGATAGGAGTTAACGAGACCGCACTTATATGGAATGCTGTTTCGTGTGACGATGTAGAAGCACCTCTCGGCCACAGGCGGTGTGGGGCATGATATACGGCTTTCGTGGGAGCGTTTCATATTTAAGTGAGCACCCCTCGGGCCTTTTTTTCTGAGAGGTCGCGTCGCTGTTCCTTTTTTCGGCGACGTGTTGGCAGGCCTCACCTGGTACATCATGATCGCAACAAAGAAGGAGAAATAGGTGAAAAGGTGAAGATGTCTTTCCAACAAATTGTCCAAGCAGCATGACGGGTGAAATGTGATGTGCTTTGGAGAAACTCAGAGCGAAGCAATTCTTTTAGTCTCCTGCAGACAGGGCGTGCAGTCGAATGTGGTGCCATCTGAAGCAGGGGATTATTATACAAAGACTCTCTGAGTGCCTGATTTCAGCGTGACTGACTGGTCGCTGATGCATCTCGCGCCTTCTCGATTTTTTCTTCTTCTTCTGAATGGCCATTGTTGTTTGTTTGTTTGTTTGTTTGTCTGTTTGTTAATTTGTTTGTTATACATGCAGTGTATGTTTTCCGGGACATTTACTACTTGTGAAAGTAACGGGGCGCCAGACTTTTAGCCAGAATCCGAGCAATGTCTATCGAGATGACTGCGCAGACGGCAGCCTTGCTGAGTATCTATCTCCCTAATTATAATTAGGGACGAACGAAAAAAACACACGGATATCGTAAATGACTCCCAATGTAGTTCCACGCATGTGCCAATCGTGTTTCGGTACGGTGAGGGCCGCTAGCTGGCAGAGCCCGAATGTTTTGCGACGGGCCACACACTTGCTACGCCACTGGTGAATGCCGAAATCTGCTGTTATATATAATATGGCTCTAATAATGAGTTATGTTCGTTACCGTCGACCTAGTTAATAAATGGTTTCTTTCTATGGTTACCGACCGATGGCATGTGTGAGTATATAAGCGGCGTTCTTTAGCTCTGTTTGCGTATACCCGTAAGGGGCGACTGCAACAGTCGTCAATTGGGTGGCCTTGAATGTGCTGCCATTTCTGCCCGATCTCACTCGACTGCGCTTGCGCAGCAACGATCGCGTCGAACGATCGACATCGTAACGCGTGCTCTCGGGGAAGAAAATTAATAATAAATAATGGTCCAGCTTATTGCCTGACGTTTTCGGACCAGGGCGTACGGGGGCAGCTACCGATACGGGAACCGGACGTTCCTGGTTAATTGTTCGTCTCGGCTTATATTGATGCCGCTCTAATTTGTATTCGGTCACCGCCTGAGGGCGGCGTCACGGCGACCATGCCGTGCGTGATCGCGGCGTGTCAGCGCGCGCGTTGCTTCTCGCCGAATTTACCTCTCCCTCTGTGCATAGAACGAATGTAAATATATATGTGTCATGTTCGTCATATATAGGGGAACGGGATTCGTCTCTCTCCGTATTTGTCCCCGTGCCTGCCCGTTGGCGTCGTACCTTCAGCTCTGGCCTTAGGCGCGAATTCCCGCATGCGCCACATTCCTTCCGGACGTGTATACATACGTATAAACGTGCCAGCATCCATTGCTTGGCCGCGAGTTTGCGTTTCCGCATTTGTCCCGCGACGTGCGTGACACGTACGTGCGCGGAAGCGCACCGTCGCTTCGCTGCAACACACACACGGCGGGCTGCGTGCAGTGTGCACGCAATGGGCCCATAAAGCAAGTGCACGGCTGTGTAGCGGCCGCTTTTAATGCTCGCCGCCGGATAATTGCGGGCGACGGAGCTGGTCGTGACGGCTCCTCGCTCGCGTGGAGGGACAGCCGGACGGCTCTTTGAGGAACGCTCGGCGCATTCACAGCGCGATCTGTGCGCGTGCCGAATGGATGGTCCTCTCATATGTATATGTTTCCTGACCTTTTTTGTTTCTTTTTGTTTTCTCCATGCTTTATGTTGTTAAGATGAGACGGCAACTGCAGCTTTGTTGTTCATTTGCGGATATGTAACGCATAATTTCTTGGAGAATCTAACTTCTGCTTCGAAGTCTCGCGCTGGGTGTATAGATGTGCTCATAAATAATAACAATAATAAAAACAATGAACTTTAGACGCAGTCATAGTAGGACTCGCAAGGGAGAACGTTGGCTCAAGCAGGGCTAGATGATAAAGTCGAGGCAAAGCCTTTTTAACACCGTGGTGGAAGTTGTTCGCAAGTGCCGCAGTCCTTTAATTCGTCGATATTGCATGCTGCGCCTCGCGCCACATGTAGGCCCAGTGCACGGGGTTCCGTGATGTTCGTTTTGATTCCGCCGTTGCGCTTTAGCAGCTGTGAATAATAAGGAATCGTTGAAATGTAACGCGGGATCAAGAAGTTTGTCTTGGATACCTAATGACCCAACTTCCTCTGCACCTACGGTAGCTATAGCTGGGCGAGTCGGTGCGACTACATCTTCGCTTGCCGCACTAATGAACCAAAAAGGGAAAAATAAGAAAGACGTAACACGGGAGCCTGCATGAGTCCTCTGGCAGGAAAGAGCTATATACGTTGCAAGAAGGCGGGAATAGATATCGCGATTTCTGCCTTGTTCTGTTAGTCCACTGCTTTTCTTAAGCTTTACGTGTTGCTTCAGCGGCTGTATACGCAGGTGATCTCTCAATCTCGTTTCTCGTTCGCCAGTGCCGTAGTGTATAGGAATGCTCTTCATTTCTTATTCGATTCGTGGAGTTTAACGTCGCAATTAGCAAAACTACTACTATGAGAGACGTCGTATAGTGGAGAGCTCCGTAATAATTTCGTCCACCCGGCGTTATGTAACATCATATAAATTAAAGTACGTAGGCTTTTCTTTTTAAATTTCCTTTTCCTGTTTCCATTTCGCTCCAATCGATATGCGGCCACCGCGAGCTTGTGTGGGGCAGCAGAACGCCGCATCCACTGAGCCACGCATGCACGTACCCCGGCGGTTTGTGAAGTTCTCTCTGCCTCCATTTGGCTGTGCCTTACGTCCAGCCCACTAAACCGGTTGCGGATGGTTGAATCAAATTGAACGCTTTGCGAGTGATGTGTCTCGTTCCTGTAATGTGCTTTGTTATCATTTCTACACGTATAGCAAGGATAAATAGTAGCGGTCAGTGAATAAAAGCGCGGTCACCTATCGTGCCTGCTTCGTGCGAGCCCTATTTCTGGCCCAACTGATTGGCGCAGCAGCGCTCTGAACCCCTCGTCTTGCCCACGTTCCCCCCGCGTATACCTGTCGGCCGTTTTGTGCGAGCCAGCACGCTCTCGGATAAAGCGCGTGTGCCGAGCGGGCACATCGGGCATACTTCTCGTGGCCGTGACCGCGTGCGATGCGGGCTCGCCAGAGGGAGTATAGCATTGCGCGGAGAGTCGGCAGCAGCAGCAGTCTCTGCTGTCTCTCGCTCCATTCATTATTCATTGCGTTCCGTGGCCGGTGCTTGACTCGCGATATTTGGGGGCCCGCCCGCCTCTCATTACGCGCGCGTGCGGCCGCTCGTAGCGCGCGTGTGTGGCTCTCCGATTTAAGTGATAATCGGAGGAGAAGTGCGCTCGAGGAAATCCAGGTTGCGCATTCGCCGCGTATAGAGCGCGCGCAGCCTGTGTCCGTTGAACTTGAGTCGCTCGGGTGTCATTGTCGTGTTCGCGAAGAGGCAAAAATGCGAGCCGGTGACAGTGACGCAGGGTTAGTCGGCACTCCGTTGCAAGGTCTTGTTTGTAATGGCACAAGGATGCCAAGTGGGCTGACTGCTGCCTAGCTCATCGAACGGCGTTTAAGGCGCGCGGTGGTGCTGCAGTTCCTGGATTCACAGATATATATTGCACGCTGTGCGGTGCCAACGTTGGGCCGAATCGTGTATTCTTATTTCTGTACGTGGCATTGAGTCCTACGTACAGGGTACGTTTCGAGCTTGGGGAGATTGCGTTCAACTGCTTCGTGTATGATGCAAGATTCTAGGCTGGTTTTGCACGGCGAAATATGGCGTCTTAAGCTTGGCGTCGACAGTGATACGTGTAGGCTGGCATCTCCGTCCCATTTATATTAATTAATCAACAAATAATGAATTAATTAATTCCTTAATTAAGTTTATAAGTTGAGGAGGTGTCAAAAGGGACACTGCACCTTGTAAGTTGCTCGTCAAAGCAGCTTTTGGACGTGAACTTGGTATCAAAGTGTGACATTTGCAAGTAATCCTCATGGAGAACTAGATAACTTCAGATAGCCATTGACGTGAGAGATTTCTGACTGTCTTACTTTCTAAATATCCATGCATGTGCAATGTTCTTACAGCACGCACACCTGTCAGCTCTCATGACTTTCGACAACGATTATTAACGGATACATGTCTTCCTTTTATATATACGTAACCTAACAGTGCACACAATTGTTTCTGCTCTACGAATCCGCTCCTCGACCAAGTCGCGTTATAAGAATTGTCTTCGTTTAGAGAGAAGTAGCAACTGCAGCATTCCAAGTATTATCCCCGAGCGTATACTGTCGGTGCGGCGACTATACACTAAAGTGCGGGGTCAGAATACATATATACGGCAGTCGCTGTATTCCAGCATCCTAGCCAGCCGCACTCGTGGGCTGGGCAAACCTTCCAGGGGAGAATGCATAAAGGATGTTATTGCACTGACCTCGAAAGCGACGACGTCGCCATCGCGTTGAAACTTTTACGCGTCGCATTCTCGAATGTCGCGCCCAGAAAAAAAAAAGCACGAAGAGCGCGAACACCGCATTGTAAACGCGTGTACGGCCTACGTACCGGTGTCCACAGCAGCGTCCGCGGAATCTGAACCCCGAGAAACAGCGTACCACAAGGAAAAGAAGCCAAAAAAAGAAATGGAAGGAAAAGAACGAGGGGAAGTTGCGCGGCCATATGGAAGGGCCCATTGTTTGGATGGGCGTCCTGCGCATTGTCTCCGCCGTCGTGCATCGCCCGCGAGCTGCACGCCGGTGGCGAGCCATCCCGAGGATCATCGCATTTGATCCGGGGCACAAACGGGCCAGAATGTGTGCGCGCGAGCCTGGTTAGTTATACATAAGCGAGGCGCCGGCCGGCCGAGCCGTTTCGCCGGGACTGTGCTGTACGGCGGCGCCGCGGCGAGACCTGTTGAAAATTCAAAACACGGTGGCACGGGTGCGTCGGGACCCCGCGGGATGTAGAACCCAGTAGCGACGACGCGGCCGTTACTGCGGTGCCGGCACGCGTCGTTTCGAGTCGCGGCCCATTGTGTGCAGTTGCGAGCTTGTCTTTTTCTTTTCTTTTTTGACTTTCTGGGCGCGTTCCTCCGGCGTGCCTTATATACACGAATGCCACGCGCGCGAGCTGCCCTCCTGAAAGACGTCCGCGCGCTTTGCTCTTCTTTTATGGAGCCAGTGGAGAGCCATGAATACGTGATTGGGTGCTCTGAGGAGGCCCCTTCGTGTTCGTTTCTCGTTCCCACTTTCTTTAGCGCTGCTTTCTTTTTTGGCGGAGCATTTGAGGTTTGGTGTTGTCGTATTGGCCCTTCCAAGTTGCAACCGCTTTCTGCCATGGGGAAACGAAAAAAAAAAAATAAATAAAGGACGCACGCACCTGACGACGTGTGTAGTGTTGAGACAGGACGGCACTCTTGAAAGATTCGTGGTAGATACTGCCGGAATGCGAATGGCCGCTTGTTTTAGAAGGCGTCGCGCGTGAACGGCGAGCACGCCCATCCCTTGGGATCAAAACAAAACTCTGCCTCTCTCTGTCTCGTCGCCTGTCCCGTCTGTCTCTGCTCGGCCTCTCCCGTGGTATTGCTCTACATTTGCTTGCGTGTCGACGTGAATAAGAAGAAGACAAAAAAAAAGTAGAAAGGGGTGAGGGGGAGACGGGGAGCGAGTCTGTTTCCATTCGGAATCCTTGCTTCGCTGTTCATGGGTCGTGTATGGGTCTTCATTTTTTTTTCTTTTTGTGATTTTGTTTTTATGAAGTAAATGGTAATTTGTGGGACTGTGTTATGCAGCTCGATTCTTATAAGCGCATTCCCATGTTAATCGAATACTGTAAGCGCGGTTTCGAGAGTGTGCCTTCATGGTGCACCTATGGTGACTTCAGCAGCCACATGCAGGCGGCTGAGGTCACCATACAGCAGCAGATACTGTACTTTTCTTTAAAGTCGCCTGTGGCATATAGCGTAATGTAAGTCACTGAGTTGGATTACTCAAATAGGCGCAAACTACTTGCTCGAGAAATCGAAATGCATAATCGACTAATTCTTAATTAATCACTTCACACCACATATTGCAATTTACTAATTGTAGCCAGTGAGCTTGCAAGTCGTATCCTGGAACGAATGTTCAGAATAACACCGGTTTCTAGATATTCATTCGCAAAGTGTTCGACGAAATACATGGGCGTTCCATTTACTTTCGAGCTTCAGTGCGTAAATCGGCGGTTTGTTAAAAAAAATGAAGTAGAACATTAGTGCATCTTTGCCGCACGTTTCAGTGCGTATATCTCGAAACCAGTGGGATCCTGAGAAGTCGGTACAAGTGGATATGCCTATAGGCAACTCGCCGGCAACAATTCGTAAATTGCTAAGTGTGCCGTTAAGTAACTAAAAAGGTTTTTTTTTTCAGTAATCTTGATTATGCATTTCGATTTGTCGTGCAAGTAATGTCCCCCCGCGCGCGCCACACGCACACACGCACGCACGCACGCACGCACGCACGCACGCACGCACGCACGCACACGAAAGCAACGTACAACAAAGAACTCGTATGATCGTTTCTTCCGGATGGCCGATGCATTGATTTCTTGCGTTCCAAGTCCTTGGTCTTCTGTATGCATGTCCTATTGCTTCGTTATTATAGGGCGCCCCAGAAATCGGACATTTCGGAAGCCGTTAATCTTGACAATATTAATGCACTAAGTAACGCCATCCAGAAACGCCTTTTGTCTCCACAGAACGGCACTCCGCTATGCGCGTCACATCTAGAGCAACGTATTCTGCGGCGCAGGTGATCGGAGGTCCAAGTTCGCTTACCTCGGGCAGGTTTCGGAGGCGCGTCGGTGGTTGAGGAGACAAGGCGGCGGGCCGAAGGAGCGTGTCTCCGCTCGGCCTGCCGCGGCGTCCGAGCCCCATTAGGTCCCATTACGTCCCGCGCAGCATACACACTTGAGGCTCGCGCTCGCGTGGAGCCCCCTCTAATGAGCCGCTTGCGTGCGTCACATTCAAATGAGCGACCGCACGTATGTGCCGGGGCTCGCTTTGCTTTGTATGCAAAGTCACGACACAGAGCGCGCACGGACGGACGCGTTCGGATCCTCAGCCGCGCGCCGCGTCTTTTTCTGTGCGCTTGGCCGCGAAGGAGCATGCAACGACCCAGTCGGGCTTCGTAATAGACCCACAATGACCGGCCTGGGGAAATGGCGTGGGGTCTGTGGATCCCCCCCACAAAGCACCATATGAGGGATGCCGAGTCAAGCTTCGCGATAATATGCGCCAGGTTGAGGGGGGGGGGGGAGCAAAGGCAATTCTCTAATGGTGTCTCAAAACGGTGCTAGTCTTGAGGCTCCCCCGTAACCCTCCCCTCCCCTCTTCTTTTATTCGTAGCTGACAAAGCGTGCGGCTTAAGTGGCGCACTTATCCGGCGTTCTTAGTTGTGGGTCCCCCCGTCGTAATGAGTGATGCGCGAAGGAGGCAACGCCGTTCAGTTGGCCGGGTTCGTAAGCAGAGGAAAGAGTGAAACCGAGACGCGCTCTTATTCTTGCATGGCCCTTGCAGCGCGGAACCAGCGCTCGATTCAGGGTCGCTAATGCAGTTGACGCAGCTGCCAGGGGTGCGCTCAGCGGCCACATCTCGGCTCGGAGTAGCTCGCGTGCGCGAATGCGCCGGCTTCGCGAGTTGCATCTGTCTCTCTCTCTCCTCATTGTGGTTTGTACATGTCGTCGGCGGTGACGTTTGCTTAAAAAGACGTTCACAATGAGGCAGCCCGCATGGAATGAGCACTCGAGCGCGAGCGTTTGTTTTCCTCATTAGTCCGGGTTGCATTCTACCTACAGTTGGCTGGCCGAAAGATTCGTTCGTCCCAGTCCGCGGTGCCTTGTGCACTGATGGTGCTGGTGATTTAGACGCTCCCTCTAGTGTTTACTCGCTGCGGGTTCGTTTATTTCTGGCACCTACTTGCGAAACGATTTCATCCTTCTTCATCATGTGCCTTTGCGTGTGTGGATGTAGCTCACGGAGATGCTCAAAGCTTGCTGGACTCGTTTTTGCAAGTAATTTGCTCGCTGAATTTCATTTACTTTGTTTTATCCACGTCCCATTACCCCACTGCAGCGAAGGCTGCATATTCATATTTAAAAAAACTTTGCTTATTTTTTTTTTTTTTTTTACTCATCATAATCCACCTGTCTTGAGGGACGTTGTCGGAGTACGTGTGCGGCAGTTGTTTCTGAGCTGTGCGTCTCGAAACCGATTCACAGTCCGTGGTTTCCGCAGAGCCAGCCTGGCAGATGAGCGACTTGTCTGACGCTCGTTTCGCTGGGCTCCTGTTACTATGTTAAATCGATGTGTCCTATACCAGTTTATCGCTATTCGTGGTTAGGAAGTCTAAAGCATTTATGAAGTATCCGCGACACGCGTGTGCAAAGTGTCCGAACACATGTGCTGGTTTCAGTTCACGTGTGACATAAAGAGCGCGTGTATTTTCTTGCACTGCATGAGCGTGCTGGTCGCGCAAACAGTATATACGTGGGAACGTTATCCGCGAACGTGGTCGTTTGATAGCGTTCACTTACTTCCCCTGCACCCTTCACTTTTAATATGGCTATCGCGATCGAGCAATACCGTGACTGTTGAATGCAGCTTGAGTGGATTGATGCCTATTCATTGTGAACACAAGTGCATGTGGCCAGGGGAAAACACGCATGCCTGCTTTCAGAACGCGTAGTGGCGCCGCGGTGGGAACAAAAAGCAAAACGTTCGCGCGAAAGGAATCGTACGCGTTCTCTTTGTGTTCAGGAAAGAAGCCAACTTCTGAAACGACGAAGAGACGTCGTCGGTCGTCCCGTTTGATACGCTTTGGCCTCTCTCTCTCTCTCTCTCTCTCTCTCTCTCTTCTTTTTTTATTATTTGTTTTGCGGAAGCACAATTCAGGCGTGTCAGCGTCGTTGCGCTGTGGCTGTTTTCTCTTCATACGACGCATGGCGGTGGCGTTTCGAGAAACAGTCCGTCGCTCGAGCTTGGCTCTCCGTTATGGAGTGAATGGACAATTCTGTCTCATGACTAAATATGTTTCGGAATCCGAAGTGCGCCGCTGTTTTCTGGCACGGAAATGCATTTATTAAATTATGCTCGTCGGTCCCGGCGAGACTCGTGCTGTCTGCCGGCGCCACGGTACTCGCGGTTTTGTACTACTTTCCTTTGATATTTTTTTTTTTTAATGTCTTTCGCGTGCTTAGGTTTTGTCGAAGATGGTGCAGGAGCGCCTCGTCAGTTTAGTGGGTTTGGATCCGTCCTCCGCGTCTCTTCGCTCTTTATTCGGCGTGGTGCATCTGCAGCGGCGCGCCTGTGTATTCGGTCCGTGATGTATACGACTGTGCCTTGCCTGGATTTGACGTGTGCCGTTTGAGGGTGCAGGCATGCCGCGCGCCGCGCCGTGCAAGTTTATCTTCTAAATAATTCTTTGTCGTAGTTTTGCTATAGAGTGGAATATCACTTCTTTATTTTCATTCTGCAAATATGTCGACATTTATTCTGTAAATTGGGACATTGACTGGCGACGGTTAGGACATCGCTTCGTACTTGCTCGTTACTCCTGGAACACGTAACAGGGTATTTGCATAATTACGATGCAATTCGTGCGTGAGACGCGGATGCGGACCTGCAATTGAGCGTGAGAAAGTAATGCTCTAAAAGCAAAATAGTGGAAAGCATCTAATAACGGTATAAAGCGTAATTTATACTGAGGTTAAATCCGTAAATGAATAAACTATTGTGAATGATTGCTTGTTGAAAATGACCGATCGGTGTAGTCAGTCGCAGATGTCCTTAAACCCGGCTAAAGCCGTCTTCATGACCATTGCACATAAGCGCGCAAGCCATTAGAGTTTGCTTACACGTTGCAAGGCGATCACTTGCGTCGAGATCACGAATGTACTTGTACCCTATGCGTCGCTATAACATCAAACTTGAGCTGGATGCCACATATTGACACCATTGCAGAAAAGGCTAATAAAGCTTTAGGATACTTAAGAGGCAATCTCAAACTTGCTGCTCCAGAAGTGAAATTAACCGCTTACAAGATACTTGTGCGTCCGGTGCTGGATTACGCCTGCGAGGTCTGGGACCCGTATACAAAGGAATCAGTCGTACGGCTAAAACAGGTGCAGGGACGGGCGCTACGTTTTGTTTTTTTCCCAGTCTGGAAGGCGTGAACCGATCAGTAACCTTACTTTATAATGAAGCGAACTTGTCTCTTCTTAATCAGAGAAGGAAAGAAAAAAGACATATGCTGTTTTACAGCTTAATACACGACTTAGTATTCGCAGACAAGAGTCTCTACATCGACGAAGAAATGACACGAATTACCCGTGATAAGCACAATAAAGGCTCGGGTGAACCGTAGTTCACAATGGACTGTTCCAAACATTTCTTTTTCTCGTCGACTGCACACGAATGGAATTGTCTTCACGCCCACATTAAATGCTGAAAATCGCGAATTATTTTCAAACCTTCTCCACACTGTTCGTAAGGATGGTATTTGGTTTGCTTAAGACATTAAAGTGCTGATGTGTTACTGTTATTTCCGTTTGATGTACTACTGTGTTCTTGTATTGAAATGTAGTGTTGTGTTTTTGTATAGCGTTACTGTCTTGATACGCTACGATACGTGCCTGTTTTTGTTGTAATAATGTCCCAAAGGTGGTCCTGTATAAATTTAGCGTTGTACTTACTTTCAATGTTCACCACTCCTATGCAGGCCCAATGTTGGACTGATAGTATCTTCAAATAAATAAATAATGTAAACAAACGCTACCGTTAAGCAAGCGGGCCTCTCAGTTGCGGCAGGGTCTCGTAGCCCCACAAGATGGCCGTTGCGAAGCTCCGTGATATGCTTCCGTGTTCTCTGCCCCGCACCTTCACCGAGATGTACGAGAAATTTTCTCGAACAAGGGGTTCGTATACACTGCACGAAGACACAGCCAGCGGCGCCACAAAAAAAAAACAAAAAACAAAGATGGAGTTCCGGCGCACACCTCGCCTCCTACACTGCAAGTGCTTCCTCTTCATGCGCATACGGCCCGTAACAATCATATCCGAGATATCTCAGAGCCGTAACTTTCGCAGGATCGGCGTCAGTTGAAATTGGACGCGCAGTGTGCGAGGTCTGCGCTACACATTAGACGTCGCAATCTCTCAGCGAGCGCGTGGAGGACGCCCCATCCAGAGGCCTGATCGGCCCCGGGTTTCGCAGTGATCGCGGCGGCCCAGCGACTGCCAGAGCGCGCGCCGGTTGATTTGTTTTCGCCACTGGGAAGCAAGCGCCCGCGCGCGGAGCCGAGCGAGACGGATTGCGCTCGGGACGGCGTACGCCGATGTGCTGCGTCTCGGAAAAGTTTTGTGCATTGGCTCGCGAGCTGCGGGGCGCGTGCGTCTCCATACTGACAAGACGGGGCGTGCTTGGCTGCCGTTTCGTGCGGCGACTTTCTTGGCGGCGCGCCGATTTTTTATCGTTCCACCCTCGGTATACGGATTTATTGCAGTACGTTCGTTGTGAAGGGAGGATGAAAATGCGGATTTTGGTTTACTCAGTGACGATCCTTTACTACAGCACAGACAATAGAAACGATATAAACGCTTAGCGCCTTTAACTTGAAGCGTTCTGTGGGGCAACGACGGTAAAAAATGCATATAGCTTGCTCAGCTGATGAACTACACTGGTGTCGTTACGAGCGCTACGACAGAGTGGCGCGAGTTAGCGTGTGGAACTAGAGATGTCCGGCATAGTATTTCGAGCTTCGAGCTTTCGAGCTTCGAGCTTTCGAGCTTTCGCGGTGTGCAGCCTGTGTTGAGAGATCTCGGAGGTCACGAATCCAGCATGCAAAACTCTTCTTTTTATGCTTTCTCCGAGCACGAATGAGAAACAGGAAGCACTGCATATATGAAACTGCACATTGGTCCCTCTGCATTGACCGGTTGAACAGACAATGCACTTGTTATCCATATAGTGCCAACGGCTCGCTTTCAATGACGAGTGAAACCACTTTGCCTTTGAAATCCACGTGCCCATAATTGGCTCCTCTGTGCGAGCTCGCGGAATGGAACCAGTGGGACTCGCAGATTTCAATGACCCTTGACTTCAGTGGTCCTTGAAAGTGCGCGTGGGACTGCGGCATTACCGATGCCATTGCGATGCCTTAAGAGCCGCGACTTCTTAGAGCTGTGCCTCGTCTTGTGATCGCATACGTTGCAGCAGATCGACATCGTTACTCGCGGGCACATGCGGGGGCGCGTCCGCCTGCTGCATGCAATTGTACCGCGCAATGCGGAACGCGTGAAGCGAAGAGAGCGTGGCCGGCCGGGCACGGTGCCGTCGGTTCGGAGCGAGCAGCGCTCGCCGGCCGTTCCTCATCTGCTTGGTAATCCGGCGTTTCTGCGCCGTTGATCTGCGTTGTTTGCCAAGACGGACGCCCGCTGCGAGAAGAGAGAGAGAGAGCCTCGCTCTGGGCGCCTTTCCGTAGCCGCCGTGCGCGCGGGCTGCGAGCGCGCTTGCCGCAGCGGTCCGCGCACCAATCTGCCGCCGTGCTTGCCTATACTCGCGGCGTATTATAAGAGGATGCACGCTATCGGGGATTCCATCTGGGAGATGAAATCCTGCTCGCTCGCTGGATGCAGAGAGAGAACAAAGCTGCTTACTCGTAGCCCTGCCATCTCTATCCCCTACACCTTTCCTTTTTTTTTCTTTTTTTTTTTGTGATTACGCACGCGAACAGTATACGTTACGCGCACTGCTGATACTTTGTTGAAGACGTCCGAAGCGCCGCTTTTGTTTGTTTTATTTGCCGCGTTTGTGGCGCCAAAGTCCGTTCCCGTTGTTTCGGTATGGACGGTGATAGTATACAAGGCGGGGTTAGCCTCGCAGGCATGGCTGGCAATTCCTCCGCTTGAAGGTCTCTATCCGCGTCGTCAGTATGCGTCCACCGCGACTCCATCGATTCAGTCTTCCGCAGAAACGTGAGTGCAGTGCGTGAAGCTTAATTGCGGTCCATCCACGGTTCCTTCCGAGGGAAAGCGATGACTGTTGTGCACGCTCGTGAGAAAACCCGGCTCTTCCCGTTCTGCCCAGAAACCCCTGTCTTTTCAGAACAGAAGTGCCTCCGGGATCGAATGTAGTGCTCTGTATCGCTCATTTCGTTGCACTCAGCACACCGTGGCGAACATGGTATCGAATCTTCGCGATTTCAGCCGGCTTTGAACCTTAATGAATAGCTTGCCCGTCTATATTTGCGCACTGCACATATACTTCGTGAACCCAGAGAAGGTAGTCGCGAAACATTGGCGCCAGGGGCGAGCTGGATGGTCGCATAATCTTAATGCGCTATCGAGCCCCTGCGTATCTCTGTGGACGCGGACAGCTCCCATTCACGTACGAGGAAATCGCTGTGGCTGCATGTGTGTTGGAAGCATCGCTCTCTTTATTTTTTTTTTCGTCGCATCCAATGCCCCCCCTCCCCCCCCCCCCCCATCTTCCAATGTTTGCTCAATATAGGATCGTGGAAATACCATTGTTCGAGCGTGTGCCACCCGTGGCAGAGCACTTGTTCCGATGTATATTGCGCCGCCCCGCTTCTGATAAGGAGAGGCAATGTGAGCCACGCTTCCATGCCGGATTATCCCTGACAGAGACGGAGAGAGTGAGAGGACAGCGATAAAGCAACGGATGTGAGCCTGCATGGATGTAACTGTACGGAGCGCATGCCTCTTTGTTTGTTCCTCTATTTTTTTTTTCAAATCCTGGTCCTGCAGGTGATTAATCTTATTGGGCTAAATCCAGCTTAAGACGCCGAATTCTCTGCCTTAGAAAGACAAATCGTGCTAGAGCAACTGCCGCACTGGCTCCTCTTGTTTCTTCTTCCCCGCGTGTTTGATTATTCATTCTATTATTATTATATATTTATTTACGTTCCATTTTAGTGCTTTTTTGACGCACTATTGTACGAGCAGACGTGTGCGACGCAATCGCGGCAACGGAATACTTTTATGTTGATCTTACTCCGAGTAGTCTCTTACTTTTATCAGTCGAACAAAATTTTTTACTCTTTTTTTACAGCAGTAGATACTAGGGAACACGTTTCAGACGTTGAGATTGCACCTGAGCAGGCGTTAAATGGCGTTTGGCGGATACCTGAGACTCGTGTATAAAGTTTATAGAGGGCATTGTGCTTGTGCGACCTATTTCTCAGAGCGCACATTACTGCAGGGAAACGAAAGTGTCGCACAGTTCTCGAATATGGGTGCACAGGAGATAGCGCGCTGTATATGACTGCGTGTATGTAGAGCTTACTTAGTTTTCATGGCGAGCACAAGTGCCGAGATCACGAACTGCTGTTGTCTGGAGTTATTTTCTGCGTTATTACTTTTTTTTTCTTTATTCACCTCTACTCAACTTTGATAAACTACACTGATCAATCACCTTGGAGATGGAGTGCGGAAGGAGTGCTTTAAAGAGCCTTGGAGTGTGCAAGATTCTCACCACCATGTTCATCCTCATAATCAACGTCTTCTCTATTCTTTCTACACCCTTTCCCCTTCCCCCAACGCCGAGTAGTACGTCCGAACATTGATTCAGGCCGACCTCTCAGCTTTTCTATCATAATAAATACACTCTCTCCCTATCAGGAGGTTTTCATTCGCTTCTGGTCGAGAACTGGCGATCTGGGGCGCCTTGGTCTATCTGAATTGTGAAACTGCTTTTTAAGAATTATTTCTTCCGTATGAGAAGCTTGTTCGTGCCCTCATTTTTCGAAGTTAATAATATGTCCCTTATAAAGGGTCATTTTCGGTACTAGCAACATCGTTTTTCCCCCCTGCTACTTGCGTCTTGTCGTGCCGTTCTTTTTAATAGGAGGAACGAGCGAAACAATAGGAAAAGCGCCGACCGAGGAGGAGGTTACTGTGCAGTGGCTCCCTCCCAGCACGTGCGGAGGGCGCGCGAACTAGCGTCGTCTGCCGCTACGCTTGAGCGGCGCCCTTGTCGCGACGTCGTGTGTGTGGCTCCATCTCTGCTTTGTTGGCGGCGGCTGTTGACGGAATGGCGCGAAAATTTGGTTTCGCTTGGCTTCGGGGGTCGCTGGAGGCTCGCAGTCCGCGGTTCCACGTCCGTCCACCAGAAGGCTCCTCGGCCTTACGCATTGAGAGCGACAAGAAAAATTGAACGCAAACTGCACTGAAAAGCAGGAGGGAGTTTTACTGGCTGGCTGGCTGTCGACCCTTGATGTGACATAGACGCGCAATCTTTATTTATCGTTACGATATGTAGCCATCGGTATTGGAAAAGGGCCGCTTGATGTCGCGTTTTGCTTAGAAAAACTGACCAACAGGTACCCTTTACTATTTGATCGTTTATGGCATACGTTATTAAGATGCTGAGTGTTTTGAAGTGCCGTGGAACTCTTTAACCGTAAAATCTGTGCGTGCGTTTCGTTTCGCTCGATGATATCGTGGGACCCGCCGTGGTTGCTCAGTGGCTATGGTGTTGGGCTGCTGAGCACGAGGTCGCGGGATCGAATCCCGGCCACAACGGCCGCATTTCGATGGGGGCGAAATGCGAAAACACCCGTGTGCTTAGATTTAGGTGCACGTTAAAGAACCCCAGGTGGTCAAAATTTCCGGAGTCCTCCACTACGGCGTGCCTCATAATCAGAAAGTGGTTTTGGCACGTAAAACCCCAAATATTATTATTATTATGATATCGTGGGGCAGTTGCGTTCTTCTTTAGTTAAAAAGGTAATATTATTACCTCATTACCTCTTATGTGCCACTTTTGTTCTTTATTTCATGCATTGAGCTGTAAGAGCCTCTTTAGTTTTGATATGCTAACCTTTCTTTTTTCCGGCTCACCTATTCGATCTTAGTTTGAGCATGTCAGCAACACGCACAAACTTGCGGTACGCCACTGGCCGGTTGCCTGCGACATTGCGATTGCGCTTGCCGCCACTCGGGCCGCCATTGACGTAGAAAGGGCAATGTCGTAACTGTCGTCACTCCGACTGCGAACGATCCTTCTTGGGAAAGTGGCAACGACATCACAGGAAAGAAGGGGCAAAAGACGAGCGCAGTGTGTCCAGCAACGGCTGTAGCAGGCGTTCTGACTGGTGCCTTCTGGACAAACTAATGCTAAAACTATTGTAGGCAAAATAGTAGAGGTCGCGAAGATCTCGTTCTGAGGCTTCTTGTTTCACGCTCGCTCCTCACCTTGTCTCATACGTGCTACTCGAACTCTAGTTGCTCCTCCAGCATTCGAAACCATTTGCACGCTTACAGACGAGGTCTCAGTGAACAGGAAAGCTCGAAGCTTCAGTAATAAAAAATGTCTGTAGGAAGAGGCACACAGCGGCCGTTCACTCTGTATGGTGTGCGACCGCGGACTGATAAAAGCAGGTTAATAATTTGTGCCCTCATTTGGCACATCTTGACCGGAGACGTCATCACAGCCTCACACGAACGCTTGTTTTGTGACATACTCAAAGGTTTGTCTTCGCGTTCTAAATTTACGTTATAAGTTTAATGCCATGGTAGTTTCCAGCGTGCCTGTTCGTCTGTGTAAGAAAAATGATCCGCACATTGAACGATACTTGTGTCGTACCTGTGTCATTTTTGCTTGTCACTGGAACACACTTGCAGAAGAATGTTCGCCAACCGTCACAAGTGTTCGTCCAGGAAGTGCAAAAGGGTTTTGTCGCTTCGTTCGTGCAAGAGTGCTTAAGAGTGCTTAGGCGAAGGTCCCAGGATCTTTTCCTCCGAGAGAGCTGTGCAGTGAACTAAGCAGTGACAAATTGTTCATCTTGTTATTATTCCTTGTTTAGCATTTCCTTGTTATTTTCCTTGTTCAGCATTATTCCTTGTTCTGAAACACGTCCATGCCGCCGAACCTTTGTGGCTGTAAGGCTATTTTCTTTATGCCTTGTGAAACTAGTCTATTTTTTATGTCTGGTAGATTACGTTGTTTTGTTGCTTGAAAAATATGCTCTCAACATTAGTTTGTGTAATGTTCGTGAATGTGGCAGTCGACGCCGTTTTTTCATTTCATTACACAGAACAGAAAGCCGCATACTTGGTAAGCCTACAAGGGTTTTATGTAAGCCGCTTGGCCTATATATGTATATATCCCAGAAATATATCCGTTGAGGTTGCAACTGACCCTACAAGAGCCGCGCCAAACCCGGGAAAGTAGGCAAGGAGAGCTTCGCTTTAAAACTAAATAATAGATGGGAGACAAAGACAGTAATTAGTAGTACATAAGCGACTCTGATAGTAGTCGTTTGATTATAGGTTTATAAATATAAACAGTCTGGTCAGTAAAAAGGGTGCTTCTATGGCAAAGCTTGCTTGTGACCTGTTTATGGTTTACTCAGAAGGATTCTTATGATGGCAAAATGATGAGCTCAGTAAGTATTAGGGCCTCAACATATACTCTATTGTCAGTGTAGTTGACCTACGCTTGAACTATACCCGCAGTAAAGTTGACCTACGCTTGAATTCCTCATTGGAATGGCCAACAACCCCACGTGCGACACATGCAACATCGGCGAGACGCTCGCACATATTATCTGTGTCTGCCCGCGATACAGTGCTCAGAGAAAAGTGATGTGCAGAGCACTGGACCAGTTGGACAATCGTCCACTTTCAGAACTAAAAGTTTTAGGCCAATGCTCCGAAAGAACATCCGCGTTGAAGGCCTTACTCGCGTTATTAAGGTTCCTGCGGTCTACGGGGCTTCACGACAGACTGTAATGTTGCCGCCCCTTACCGCTCTGTAGTGCACTCGCTTTGTTCGTGCTTGTCTCTCTTTCTTTCTATCTCACCCTTCCACTCTGTTTCTCTTTTTATCCCCCTTAACCCTTCCCCCTGCGCAGGGTAGGCATTCGGAACTACCTCTGGTTAACCTCCCTGCCTTTCTCTGCGTTATCTTATCTCTCTCTCTCTATGCTTGAAAAAAAAGAATAGTAAGAGGCAGATACCTAGCTGACAGTAAGTAATTAACTGATAATTATATTAATACTTTGCTGTCTCAAATTGTCACGTGAAGATCGCTTAGTACTGTTAGTTTTCATTGTTTTCAGGTCAACAGGAGTTATCTGTCATAGCTCAGAGGACAGAGTTAAGCGACTGGCTATTGATGTGTCGACGGAGAATAAAGCTGAAAGCCGTTGAATGTTTTAGGCTTAGACATGCTTGCTACGCACAGAACGCGGCTCAGCTAAAATTCTCCATCAGCATTTTCTGTCCGTTCACCATATCATGATGTTATCTAATCAAGAGTGCGAGATAGCTTTGTCGCTTTTATTTCGGATCTCTCGAAATATAAAACTGTCGTCGGCTTGCGGATGCATCCAAAACGAAGTTCAGTTGAGTAATTCATTTATTATAATAGATTCGAATAGACAGTACCTAACGATAAGATGACGAAACTTTTTCTTGCCACTTTTAAGCCCATTCATATTTAAGAAGTGGAACTCTTATATTACCGGAGTGGCCCATAGAAATCCTTACTACAAATGTGACTTTTCGTGTAGCTCACATCTGTAATTCGGTTAATGAATGAATAAGCTTGCCTCATTGGCCATTCCACGCACGTTTGGATGTGTAGCCAAGAATGTATACTACATGAGTTATATCCGGCCTTATATGTAAGAGCGCCTTTGTGTGTGTTGCTGTATAAGTTGCCGAGAGAAGTTTCAAAGTAGGTTTGAAATACACTCTGAATCTTTCTATGCATATACTATTTCAGCATATTCTTCGTGGCTCGAATGCGCTTGTACCGCGACTGAAATGAGTCTGTATTTAAAAAGTTCGCATTATCGCTAAAATTATCGTCCATACGATGAAGTTCCCTTCAATTCAATGCAGCTGTATTCATTGTCTGTCGAATGTTTGGAGCACTGACAAGGAATCTAAGCAAGCCCGACTGGGTTCGTGCTGAATGCAGAGTGTGGCCACAGTAGCACTAATTTCTTACATATGCAAGAAAAATAAATGTTGAGTATATTTGCAGAAAGTTATGCAGGAAACTAGGAACTACCAGAACTTAAGAGAGAGAGAGAGAGAGAGAGAGAGAGACACAGAGAGAGAGACAGAGAGAGAGAGAGAGAGAGAGAGAGAGAGAGAGAGAGGATTCCTCTTTGGGAATTGCGGATCCTAAATATTGACAAATTTATCTAGGCTTTAACAAAAATTAAAACGGAAGCCTTGGCAAGAGAAAAGTGGTAGGATAATGTTGTCTTTTAGTTCGTGCTATTTGCGAATGTTCGTGTAGTACCGAGCGCGCGCATGTTAGAAAAAGCGGTGGAGCTTGCCTCGTCATTGCGAACGGTTCTTCGCACGACATTCCTTTTTTTTTTCCCTTGTGACAGGCTAGCCAAGCAGAAAAGCATGCTTTGCAGGCACGTGGCGTTGTCTATAGCGCCGTGCTGGAATTCTCGGAAAGAACAGTTGTGCAGAACGCGGGCCGATGTAAGTTGCAAAATGAGATTGCTATAGAGTTTCTTCAGCGCCGGGTATCGTCACGCGAAAAAGAAAAGGAGAGAGAGAGAGGGAGAGAAAGAACACACTTTTCTGGACATTTTGAGTTTGCTGTAAATTGCTTCGTGCTGATGTGTGGCGTCTCCCTGATGCAGCCGTGCGCCAATCAGGCGAGCGTGAGTAATAGCGGCGAATGTTAAGTTTCGATGTGCGGGACGGTGTCGTTTTCGGGAAGCAGGAAGACTCGAAGCTGGTATTCCTGGCGAGCGTTTTTGATTTGACATGGTCCTCACGATCAGCGTTTCTCGGCCTGATGTCGACCTGCGGCGAGGTTTCCGCCGCTCCGGGCGCTTCGCGGTGTCCTCTTATTTCTTTCTTCATCGCTCTCTCTCTCTCGGCGTCAGAGGCGGTCGTACTAACGAGAACCCGAGTGCCGCAGAACCATTAGTCGCGCCCAGGTTGCAGCCACGAAGCCATTGTTTTCTCGTCTCGGGAACCATTAACGCCGCGGGCCCATTTGGGGCTGCGCTTTGAAATTCAGCCTCGATGGCCTGCCTGTCTGCCCGCCCGCCTGCCTGCTCGCCCTGGGTGGACAGCGCACGGGTGCAACACCTCCGAAGCCGCCCACCTCTCTCGCGCAAATGGATGGACGAGCGCCGGGGACAGCACGTCGACAACTGAGTCCCCAGGGCTCGACCTCTGGCGAGGTCGTGCGAATCATACGCGTTTCTGCGACAATCTGTCCTCAAAACACCAACGGCAGACGTAAACAGCGTCTCCGCGGATCGGTAAGCAGGGCGCGTTGTAAGATGTACAATCCATGCACGTCTCTTCCGTGCTCACTTTATGCGGAACTGACGTTCGTAAGAAGCGGACCACGAAGTTCCTAAGTTTTCTTGTCGAGTGGTCGTTTGGGGACCCGCCGTGATGAAAGGCAACACCCGGTATCTTACGCACCGTGCCACTTAAGCAGCAATGTTAAGCAATGAGCAGGGGAGGTGGGAATTTATTACAGGAAAGGCAAAAAAGTTGTTCTCCGCTAATTACCTCTTGCCTGCTACTCTGCGCAGGGAAAAAGGAAATGGTATAGAAAAAAGCGATGAAACATTATGATGATTAGGACAGCAAGAAGGGATGCCTATATAGCGTAACCACGTCATACCGTGATTTCCGTAGTGTGGCTAGTCTGGTCCGGTTCTATGAAGATAGTCTGTAAAGGACGTCGATTTTTTTTTTCTCTTTGTGGTCGCAAATACGGACAAAATCGGACCTCCTGGTAATACTTACTTTGCATTGTTTGCCAGTTTAGAAACCAGCATTTTCCACTTTGACGCGTACTCTTAGCACTGCTGACACGTTTCTATGGAGTATTGGCAGTTGGCATCGAGGTTGGAGAAGAAAGCAAAGGGCTTGCGCTAAATGGTCGCAGCCCAGTTTCAAGTTAAAAAGATCAGAAAGCAAGATGAGGACAGTGGTGGCATTCTTTTGTCTCTCTCTCTCTCTCTCTGTAGAACTGGTGAACTCGCAATATTGTTATATAGTGTTTTGATAATGTTTATATTTCCTTCACTGAATTGTGTATTGCCGTGACAAATGCCATGTGGCGTGCTGAACTTCCGGCCTGTATGCCTTATTTGCCTTGTAGGTTGGGTTGCTTCAGCCTTCGATTTTTTCTGGCACTACAATCGACTGCAGTTCCGGCGCCTTGTCATTCCACTTGGCAATATCATTTCTTACCGCTTCCGCGTCAGTTGCTCGTCTCGAAAGCCAAAACGGCGAAATTAAACGCAATGTGAGGCCAGAGGCATAAAATTTTTGTATACAGCCAGGGTGCGCAGGAGTCAGTAATGCCGACTCGGCAAGAAACTTGGGCGACTCGTGGGCAAAGAAACGGCGGGTCCGTGACCCCGGGTGCGCCGGGAGGAATACACTTTGCTGCCCTCAACCTCTCATTCGCACAATCACAAAACATACACGTGCCTTGCACGCAGAAACACAACTATAGAGGCAGGGCATTGGTGAGAGAGAGAGAGAGAGAGCTAACGTAAGTGAAGACGCAGGGGGCCCGCTGTGGAAGCTGTAGAAGCGAGACAGCTAGAGGCAAGCAGTGGAGGCAGAGTGAGACGCAACGGAAGAAAGCGCCACAGCAGCCGTATGTGCCGTGCCGCGAGCGGCCACGACGCTGTGGAGCGGCGGCGCGTTAACGCCCAGCCGGCTGGAAGAAAAGCGTGGGGAGGCGAAAGGGGAGAGGAATTTTCTGCCTACATGCCGGAGCGCGCCACTCTGTTTAATGGGCAGCGCCGGTCTCGCTCGTGCGCCTGCTCTCGCCTGACGTGCGCGCCGCGCGCCAGATGTGTTTTCTTCCGTTTTTGTGCGAAAAGGCGGGACATTCAAACTTCGTAATTAACGCCCACTTTCTTTCTCCTGTCCGTCAGCTGCAGGGCTGATCACGTGGTGTTTAAGCGTCCTTGATGAGGAGCCCGCTTATGCACCGCCAGTGCATCTCATCTCACGTGGCTTTATATATTAGTTTAAACTCGCTGATATCTCGCCTTTATGATTAACGTATGGTGATGGCGTCTAGTGAATGATTATCTGAACGTTTCAAACTTTCTGCACGATACGGGCTGATGGGGTGTCCATTCTTTTTTCTTTTCTTTTTTTACATCTATGCGATGCCGCACAGGAGAACGATTTTTTTTTTTACAGAGGTGGTGTACATTAGTGATGTCATGAACGATTGTGAGTAGGCTAGTTGGTGTTTGAACACGGAAGCAGAGTTGCGCCGCATAGTTGACACGAAACACACACAAAGTAAAAACACCATCTTCACGATCTTGCGTGTCTTCATGTATTTTTTACATCGTGTGTGTTCCGTACCAACCATGCAGCGCGACATGGCTTCCACAGCGATATCACTTTTCGGACTTTGTTACAGTGTTCTCGACAGAGGCTCTCTCTTCTGTTTTATATAGGTATCGCCTAGGCCGAGAATTTTTTTTACCTATCTTATTAAGCAACTGAATATAGTAGCCTTCATCATTAAACGGCCGACGTCTCCTCTGTTTATTTTTCATATATAAAAATCGTGCCTAAAGTTCGCCCTGTCTCTTACAAGTTTAAAGTTCCAGATGTTTATCAGTAGTTGAGTGGCTTGCGTTATGCCGCAAAAAAAAAAAAACAAAAAAAACAAAAGAACATTTGAGTCATGTAATAAGTGAAATAATTATCAGGTATTACTTGGTTTGTTCGGACGCGCTTTGTCTCACCACCCATGTACGCCTGCTTCAGCCTTCAAATCAGAGCAGGTGGCACCGTTCACTAACTAACTAACTAACTAACTAACTAACTAACTAACTAACTAACTAACTAACTAACTAACTAACTAACTAACTAACTAACTAACAAAAAACGTGATTTAACATCAAAATAAATTAATAAGTAGTCAGTCACCGCTTGTACGGATTTAGGGTCTGAGTCCCGCGTACCCATTGACTTACTTTGTATGCAAACATACCGTTGTAGACACGCCGACGCAGCAAGCGGGCAACGAGGCATTTGTAGGGCTCGTATCATTTTAACTGCTACCATATACGTCGTCGTGGTCCAGTATTCCACGCCGCCAGATGTTTATTCGCATCGTGGGCGAGCGTTGCCTCAATTAACGTGTCCCGGACACACTTGCCTCGTAACAGAACTATACGTAGGAATACGGCCGCCAGAATTAGGATTTAAGCGTTCGGCTCATACCGACCCATCGCCGCCATCTCTTTTGCGCGATATACGCACGCTAATGCGAGGCGCGTTGATCGTGCGTGTGCTTTCGACGAGGACACAAAAACTCGATCTCGTTTCCTTTCCACGTGAACCGCGACCATCTCGAGCGCTCGGTTCCGCGCGACGGTCTTCTTGAAGGAGCCGGCCATAGCTCTTAATAACGGGTCCCGGACATTATTATAGATCGCGGGAGGAATGATTCCTCCCTGGGTTCGGGGCGCGCGCCGTGCCACGCGACCGGACGTTTCTCTTCTTCTCGGTTTAAGATAAGTGCATTGTCTCTTTTTCGGGGCATTAATCTTGCGTTCCGCGGCGTCGTCGTCCAATAAATCAGGGGATGCCGCCGCCGCCGCCACACAGCACCGACGAAGGGCGCCCTCTTCACGAGAACCGCGCGTTGCGCCAGAGGGCACGCGACGACGCGGTCGGGGTCGCGAGAACTCCGCCGCGTATACAGTCGGCGTCAAGAGTTCACGGACTGTGAAAGCTAAATATTTCCGCGCTTCTGATCTCCAGCCATCATCATCATCATCATCATGCTTACGCCCACTGCAGGGCAATTGAGGCCTGTCCCGTACTTCTCCAACTACCCCGGTCATGTGCTAATTGTGGCCGTGTTGTCCCTGCAAACTTCTTAATCTCATCCGCCCATGCTTCAGCACCTTAAATTTGAGTGTCCCGCTTTCAGTGCGCAGCGCATGTCGCTAGTGAGAAACTATCATCTGCTTGGCCTGCGGTGTGCGACACTCGAGGAATGTTAATACCCCAGTGGTTGTGCATCTAAACGTGATCAGGCCCATCGCGCCCTACTAACCTTTCTGGAGTTAACTAACTTAGCTTCACGTTTGTAGCGTGAACAATCAACATTCTGTAGTTGCGTGACCTTCAGTGACCGGCCCTACGGTGTGTGATCTGTACTGTCTTCTAACGCGTCTTCCTTCGAAGATGGGTGGTGGCTGGTTCAAACACCTTGTAGTGTATATTGTGAACCGACTACCGGTGAAACCGTGATTGCGTGCAGCTGTACTTGGCGTCTCATCGTGGAGCGCACAATTATCCTCATAGCGAACTAGCCATGGATGTGATTGATAATTATTTATTTATTTATTTATTCATTTCCTCAAAGGTCTCTGTTGAGACATTACATGAGGGAGTGGGGAGTTAGTGACAAAGAGATACTACAAATTACAAAGAGGTATTTCCGATGAGTCGCTTGAATGCAAGTGGGTCGATGATAGTGGCAACTTCGGCGGGCAGGCCATTCCAGTCTCGTGTTGTGCGCAGAAAAAATGATTGCTGAAAAGTAACGGTATGGGCTTGTGGGGGATATACTGTATTAGAGTGACTGGTGCGGGCAATGCGATGTGCTCTTTTTATGTACGGGTTGTCAAAAGGCAAGGAATGAAAGAATGATAATTGTGGAGGCTGTTCGACGCGGCGTCACGTTAATTCCGGCTGCAGAGTCGAAACTCGGCGGAACAACGTGTGTAGTGTACTGTGTTCTACTTTAGTCTTTAGATTTGTCCTGTTGCTCTTCCTTTACTCTCTCCTCCCCTCCTTCCTATCTTCCATTTCTGTGTTGCTGTCACCTCCCTTCAGAAGAGTAGGCAGGCGTTGTGTCCCTTCCGGTGGCAGTTGCCAGCCTGCTCGTCGCTTTCCCTTTCCTGTTAGCTGTGTATATGTGTTCAAAACAACAACAACTAATAATAATAATAATAATAATAATAATAATAATAATAATAATAACTTTCTGCCGCGCCCTGCTAGGCTTCCCTTCCCTTGTAATTCAGTCCGTAACCCTTAACGACCATTGGTTATCTTCCCTCCTCATTACATGTCCTGCCCATGCCCATTTCTTTTTCTTCTTTTCCAGCCAGTATTTCAGTAGAATATGAGAACAACATCATGCCGTGCACTTTTAATTGGCTTCAGTAGCAGGCTGCTCGGGAATTTAACATTTCCTCAGATCGCTCAGTCCGTGAACTTTTTTACGTCGATTGTAAGCGCACCATGCGCACTCGCTTGGGGAGGTTACGCACTGTGCCGAGAATGCTGCCGAAAGAGTGCTTGATGATGTCTTCATTAATTTCAATGTGCACTCCTGCACTCCCTTACGAAATATTAAATCATTGGTGCGTAGACTACAACTGGTGTGATCTACAAAGGCTGACTGTGCCAATATATGCCGCGCGGCACAGTTCTTGCAGCTGCTTTGAGTAAAGATGAGAAAGCGTGCATTTTATCTATTTCGTACTACTACGGCAGTTATGTGCATTTTTTCTTTTCTTCTTTTTCTCTCGCCTTCCACATCTCTTTCCCCCATTCCCCGCCGCAGGGTAGCCAACCCCGGAGATACATCCTCTGGTTCGCTTCCCTGTCTTTCCTTTGCCTTTATCTCTCTCTCTCTCCCTCCATCTGTCTACTACTACTACTACTACTACTACTACTACTACTACTACTACTACTACTACAATTTCAGAAAAAATGCCGCGCCACCGAAACAACACTTGCCGCGCTGGTGTTCTTACTCTTCCAGGCTGAATATTCTGTAGCCTGAACAGAAGAAAAAAAAGAATAAAAAAGAAACGAGAAATGAAGAGAGAAACTTCAGTTCCAATATAAAGGCGTGCAAGGAAACCCGTTTCGCCATCCTTGACTGACGTCGGCGGTCATAGTGCTGCGCTCGAGATCGGCGACGTAATAGGCCCCAGCAGCTATTAGCATTAGCGTCGACCACATGGAAGCACCATATGGCCTTTCATGCAACAGCCGGCAAAAACGTCGTGGGAAGGTGCACGTAGAATGGGGACGGGCGGAGAGGGATGACGCAGCGAAGTCGACGTATCGCATATCTTCTGGCTCTCGTTGAGATCCGTGCGAATTGCATACGCGAACCTTCATCCAGGATGTGTGCTCCAGCGCCTTCGAAGAGTGGATGTCACCGGGCAGGGACATACCACACAGAAACACTATTGACCTCCCTCTGAACTTCATCAACACTTTCTGACTGCGTGGTTTTTTTATTCTCCTTCACCTTTTCACCACACGTGACAACAGTCATGGCCGCTGGTCGAAACCTAAAGAACTAGTAGCATTACAGCAGAAAGTTCGTCGCCAAAAGTTCTCGCGGTAATGCAGTCATGACACGAAAACCTACGACACAAGTATACACATCGAGCAAGGTTCATGCGGCGGAATTTACAAGTCATAACCCGCAGTATACGATAAAACGACGCTTGCCGGCAGTCATTGCGGAAAACTCGGTTTTTTCATAGGGCCCAACCGTACGCCTGACGTGGTGTTCACATTTTTCTTTAATTTTGTTCGCTTCGTCCTTAGATTTCGTGACACTGCAAGTATCCACACTTAATAGATTACTTCACACGTTATGGTCACAGCAGCAAGCTGACCTACTTGGTAGCGCAGCGCTGTTCCGCTCACGGCAACGCTGTGCGTTTTTAGCCGAGTGGCAATTCGCCTAAACACGTTATGTGAAAACGAATTCTCCGTTTGATGGCGCGCGTTGACGCATCCTCGCCTTCGTTTCAAGAAAGAAACAAAATTCTGATGACACATTGCCTTAAGATTTACAGTGTCAAGAAGAGAGAGAAAAAAGAAACAACGCTAGGAGTACGTCGTCCGAAGCAAGGAACAGCAGGAACGAATCCCTTGATTTAGCGTCAGCGGCTGCCGTGGCCGGTCATCATGGCCGACCTTTCCTCCTTTCTCTCGGCTGCCGCTCAAAAGTCTTCCCCGCTGAGACGCGCGGCGCGTTAAGGCCCGCGCTACTATGCACGCTCCCTTGGCTCCCGGCATACGTAAGCCCCATACGGAGAAGGGAGCTCGAATCCTCCCCTCCTCCCCGTTACTCCCTCCTATCCGTTGGTCCGTTGCCCAACGAAGCAAAACACGAAGCCCGTAAGTGAACTCGAAGGAAATCTGCGCATGCGTGGTGCGCTTCTCTTTGTCACTATTTCGAACTCGCTACGCTGTTCTGCGGCTCATCTGTGTAGAAAGAAGCCTGTACGAGAACGCTGAGCAGTAGAGTGGTGTGCGTCCTCCTCCTCCTCCTCTTCTTGGTCTGTCGCCTCTCGAACGCGGAGGGCCTGCGGTGGTCGCGCGGGGTAGCGCATTGCCGCCGGGGTGGTGGTGGTGATAGAGGGGAGGCGGGGAGGGGGGGGGGGGTCTACCAGCGGCGCGTGGCGGTCGTGCTCGCGCCCGTTCCCAGCGCGCCGCGCTTTTGACATTTGAGAGTTTTTCAGCGCGTGACTGGTGGTGGTGATTGAGGCGACCGAGGCGCGGGGCTTGCTTGCTCTCCCCATCCCCCTGCGCCGCGCAGGAAGCTCTTCCTCTTCTCTGCTCCCTAAAATTTTACATCGCGCTCCCGGTCTGTTCCCCGCGTCCCGTCTTCTCTACTGTTCATTTTTTTATATAAACTGTTACTTTTAAATCGCGTAGTTGTTGGCTTTCTTTGCTGCGTTACGTGTGTCACGCGTCCCCCCCCCCCTCTCCTGTCTTTTTGATCTCCGATTTCTGCGAAGTCGTCCGGGGGATGTCGGGCGGCGTTCGGGTCTGTCGCCTTGGCGCGGACTCTCGCACTAACGCGTTTCGAACCGTTTTCTCCCTACCTCCCCACCCAGTTGCGACCCGCCACTTCCCTTTTGTGCTGCTCTGCAACGCGTGCCTGACGCGTGAGTGTCTCTAGAGGAAAACCGCCGAGAGGCGCGCATAATGATGGCGTCAACAAAAGCTTTGCAGTCGCATTGGGTGGCAAAGGAGGAAGGAAAATAAACATTAAATGGCGCCGCACGTCTAGACGCGCCCTCCTTCCTGTTTTTCTTTTTCTGCTATCAAGGGGCGTGCGTTGCAGAGCTCGCGATTCGAAAAACTCCATCTCATACATAGCCAATGAGAAGGCTGTCTATGGAGATGGGGGCGGTCCAGGATTTTCAAACCACGGAAAGGGTGCTCTGACTTTTTAACGCGATCGTGTGCGCGTGCGCGCTTGCGCATAATATTGTTTGTTGCGCTTTGTGTTTTGTTGACGGAATCTTCCTCCACAAGGAACCCTGACGTGACTTTGTTTGAGGGAAGGGGCGTGTGCAGAGGCACTGCCGGTTTTGTTGATGTGGCGTGATGTATATAGTGCTCGTCTATTGTTCTTCTGTTTTCCTCTTCGCTTAGCGCCTGCGCACTATAGGGCTGCGGATCCTTGGGAGTCTCGCAGAAGGGCCTTGTATATTTCTCCATGTGGAAGTCGAAAGAAGACGTTGCCTATGTTGAGGTTTCTTTTTAAATTCTCTTAATTCTTTATTGACCAATGTGTAAAGTTTGTTCACTATTTGATATACGAAAGCATGCGTACATGTTTGTGGCAGGAGGATCCAGTGAGAACTGTCAGGAGGTTCTTCTCTTAATAGTGAATGCAGGAAAACAAACTTTGCTGCAGTAGATCATTACAGAAACATAGACATGAAAGGCTAAAAGATCGCTGTAGCATTCCCGCGTGTCACTGTGTTCACACGGTCATTTCAATTTTGACATTGGAATGCATATAGGCGTCGACTATCGGGGGGCTCCGGGGCCCGAGCCTCCTCCGGAGTTTTCCAGACAGAGCAGAGCCCCCCCCCCCCCCCCCCCCCGTGGTGCCGAAGCCTACACACACGTGATGTGTCATTACCAGAATATTGCCACCGACATCATTTGAAGCTTCCTTTGACTTGCCTCGACCTTTTCGCTTAACATTTTAATGTGGCTAATAGCTTACTGCATCATTGTTGGTGCGGACGTGCACGGACTTTAATTCGTACTTTCGCTTTATTTCTGCAAATCCTGACAATGGGCATCTTGGCGATTCATTGTCGCGATCATGACTGCAAACCTATCGAGGACGATTGCACGATTATGTCCCGTGGCAGGACGCAGCTCGTCCGAGAAATAACTGAAGGGCAGATGATTGCAAAATTGGGTGTTAAGCGTGTTAGTTTCCCTTCGCTTGCTCTCACAGAAAAAACAACTAAGTTTCTTAGAGGCTGCTTCACATGACTCATAACTATGTTACACGAATGCGCAGTTCGTTTTCTTCATGTAAGCGCATGCGCAGTTTATACTGCCTCACATATGTAAACCGATTCAGTGGCACAATAAATTTAGTCGAACGTTTGCGCTTGGTGTGTTTTCCTTTTCTCCTACGTCCATGTCTTTCTTTTCTTTTTTTTTGCGCAATAATACTTGAGTAATTAAGTAGCAGGTACGGCGTGTACGCAATATTGGGAAGCTGACGCCATCTGTACCAAAGTGAGGTTAGAGAAAAAAATGCCAACTGCGCATCGGAAAGCTTTTCACTGGCGTTACTGTACCGATGGCTGGAACGAATGGCGTCGTCTCTCCTTCGATATTATCGTCTCCTCTATGTTCTCGCCCATTGTTATTCTGATAAGCATCCCTCGCGTTCAGCGACAGTATATAGACGCCTCTGCACACCGTCCAATCCGGCAGCGCGCTGTGCTGCCCCCCGCTTTGTGCATGTACCGCAGCTCCGCCGCCTCAGTATACGAAGGGTCATCAATCCAGCTATTCATTAAGATGGCAGCTGAGGAGGCACCTTCGTTTCCCGAGCGCCCTCGTTCCTGGCCGGCCTCTTCTTTCGCAGCCGTAGATGCGTTTCCTTTTCTTGCGCGTGCGGAGGACGCGTGCCTTACGTTGCATTGATGCGGACGCGCGGCGATGGACGCTGGAGAAGAGAAAGCGAGGCGGCCGAGGGCGCGCGCAAAAGGGCCCTGGTTCAACGGGCCGCGGTTGCGTGCTATGGGCTCTCGCTGGGCCGTGGGCGCATTGCGAGCGCCCTTGTTCGGCGAGAGAGAGAGAGAGAAAAAAAAGGAAATAAAGAGACCGCCATGACAGAGAGAAAGACGAGCGTATTATGCGGACTCGCGCAGGGATGAAACTTGGTCCGCGCGTCGTCACTTTCTGTGCCTTGTGCGTCGTTCTTTTCTGTGCGGATTAGTTCCGTGCAGAGTGTGCGGACACCACAACTTGAGGTTGGCCCAGTTTTCATAGAGAGACGTTGGCATTGCGCGCCCGACGACTTCGGCTGCTTGGACTGGAGCTTTGCTTCCGTAGCATATTTTCATGCGTAGCCACGTCCTTCATTCTCCGAAGGTGCGTTGCAACGGTATCTTTGACAGTCTTCTTCAGGATCTATCTTCTTACTGTGGTTGTTGTTTGTTCACTGCAACGAGATAAATTTCCGTCTCAAAAGCAAGGTAACAGAGTCATAAGGCCTAAACGCTTTCTGACCTTTAGAAAATTGACCTTTGTAGACGCCCATTCAGAGATCAACAGCTTGGCACTATACGTATATATACCACGCACCATGCACCGCCCGTCGCGTACGAGGAATTGGACTGTTTTGCCGCGTTCTCGGCGTAGTTAGCACTGCTCAGAATTACAGGAGCGGGGTGCAGGTTTGTCTTTTGGAGGCTGCCTTTCTGTCGCGCCTCTGATTGATATGCACCGCGTCCTTTGACCGACCCTAAGTGGCCGTTCATTCTTCGCCCCCCAGGGGATGGAGGGGGAGGGGGAGGTCACCCACCGGTTTCCTTCCGCTTTTATGTCGCAATCTGGCGGCCTCCCTTTGGCCTCGTCCACCGCCGGCCACCCTTTCCGACCGGCCACGCGAATAAACGCGCGCGCGCTCGCGTCTAAAATAATGAAAGCGCCAATCAATAAGCGCGGAGACAGGCCGCCATTGGCGTCGTTCCCCTTCTTCTCCAAAGGCAGGAAGGGCAGCAGTGAAAGGCTTTCACTTTTCCGTCTCTGCTGCTTGTTCCCTGCTCCGCAGTTCTCTCAGCAGATTCTATGTGTGGATGCGCGATTCTTGTCCTGGTGCCGCTTCTTGTTCGCCTTTTTCGCGAATTACCTTAATTTACGCTGATTTACTTATTTTACTTAAGCGCAAGCGTTCTCTATGGCGCGCCTGAGCTTACTTTTGCGGTTGGAACGTTAGTCTAAAACGTAAACAAATACACCACGTTTCCTGCAGGCGTGCGTTTCAGGATGGCCTTGCTTCCGGTGGTGGCAGGTTTAGTGTCTTTAGAATAACACCCCCGCTTTATTAAACTTCGTATTGCAGGAAATATTTGATTCCGGGAGTTCCGACAATTAGGAAGCAAAAAAAAAAAAAATTTAAGTGTCGCGAAACACACTGGACAAAGTATAACAGGACTATATGTGCAGTTTACATATATGCATCCAAACCAGCTCGCCCAACTCTCATCGTTACTGCGGGCTATAGCGAGTGTCCTTCGAGAAAGCTATACCACAGCTATACCGCCTATTCAGCTACGCCAGCATTCTCGGCCAAACGGTGTCCCATTGTAACCATCGTAACTCATTGTAACTTTCGCGTGTGCAGTTGCGGAGCCTCATTGTCCGGACACAAGCCTTCCGCGGCGCCAGACTTGGCCGTCCCACTCTTTTATGTCGCCATGGGCAGAGCCCCACGGTCGTCCCTGGTTTGGCTGCCTGCTCTCGCATTGCGTTGTGCCGTCTCGTTGGAAGTTGCATATAGTGTCGTGTTCCGCGTCGATCTCTGCGGGCGTCGCAGTGGTGCGATGGAGGCGTGCAGGCGCCGGCCGGTTTTCGCGTCTTCTCATTGTGCGCCGCTCTCTGCCGCTGTCCACGGCGCGTGCGTGATGGATGTCCCTCGAAGGCGACAGACAGTACGCCCACGGGCGCACCACTTTCCTTGCTTTTGATATGGCAGTGCCCACGTGCGAGATTGGTTGCTCTTTCGCGCCTTACAGGCTGCGCGCAGCCTCGCGATTGGAACGAACGCCGCAGCTATGTTCTCTAACTCATTAACGCATGTAACGCAACACGCAAGAAGGAACAGTGTTCGATGCGTTGTTCGCCGTAGTTGTTTTGGCTATATAATGTAAACTCTGAACCTCACTGTGTATATATAAAGAGGTGGATAGATAGAATGACATAGATAGACCGGGAGACGGAAAGGTATATGTAATTATAAAGAAATTAATTAATAAAAGGCGACGCCTCTGCACTCTTCCGGTGGAATGACACGATTAAATCTATTCTATTATAACTACGGGATCGACAAAGGCTTGACGGCCATGTGAAATCCGCTTCTCCTTTAAGAGACCTCTCGTTCAATAGATTGATAAAAGCGGCAGTGCGCCGTTACAGTACGTGCAAACAATGCTGAAACAAATGAGTGTCGTCTTCGACTTGCTACTGCTGTTCCGGAGGCCATTAGAGTCGCATCGACAGGTCGTAGGGAAAAAACTCTGTAATTAGGAGCCGGGGCCGCTCGCCGTTACTACCGCTCGCGTGTCGTCGCGTTAACGCCAGACTCGAGATTTCAGCGAGTTCCCGCGCTCTTCGTGCTTTTTCGTATATATAGCGGCCAGGCGGGAGTCGCCCGGGTTGTGCTGCGTGGCCACCGGGAGCGCTCCCCCCCCCCCCCCCCCTTTTTTTTTTTTTGCTCGGAGAAGATAAACCAGTGAACCAGGAGGGTAGGTGTCCCGTGCCTCGCGTAGATAGTGTTATAAGCAGTGTTAGTCCCATGTCGCGGCTCGCTTAATCGGCACGAATGGGCGCCTCTCGTCACCTGCGTATTTATGGGGTCGTTGGCGGCGCCTTTTTACGGTGTCGTCCAGCGGCAGACGACTTCGGGCCACGGGCCTCGCGCCACCTCTAATTGGAGCTAATGGAGTGCGCAGCACGCTGGAAGTGTGCTTCGCCTTCCTCGTTTGGACGCCGCGTAATGGCTCACGCCGCGCTGACCTGTCTTTCTTTTTTTTTTTCTGGCCTTTTTAAAGAAAGCGGCTCTCGTTAAACGGGCTTGCGCGCTGTCACTCAACGCCGCCGGCGTCGCGCACGTGCCGGCATCGCACGTCCACGCAGCCGATTCTCACTGCAGGGGGTGCGCGCGAGTTGCGTTTTTTTTTTCTTTTTTTTTTTCTGAGCGTGCGGTGGCGTTGGAGCCGCGGATCGCACTCCGGCGACTTTCACCTGTGGCGGCAGCTCGGACACCCGTCCTCCCTCCCTCACTCCTACCGAGGCTTTCCTACCGAGGCACGAAATTTTTTTGGTGGGCCAGCGGTATAGTCGGGCTCGTCTCAGGCGCTTGCACTTTCCTTGTCTGCCCGTGTGACTTTTACTGTGGCGCGCATTAGGCCATAATTAATGGCTAGCCCTTAACAAGTTCACTAATGTCTAGCCATCATAGGATGTCGTTGCTTCTCTCCAGTTGCCCCCTATACGAAAAAATAAATTTTAAATATTTTTCGTATTTTTACTATCGATGCGGCTGTTTGTATTTTTTTAGTAAATACTGCGCGGTCATGGTGTAGTGGACCCAGTACACATCGAAGGTTAATTTAATGGCTGAAGGATTATCTTGTTAAATTTAAGAATTGGCAGCGTATGTATTCTGGTCGAACGCTCCTCTCATCGATTGGTTTGCCGACACTGTCTAGGGAACGTCCTCCCACATGCGCATGTAAATGGAAACATTTTAACTGGATTGACAAAGCTTCGCGGATCCGTTCAGCGAGACTTGACTGCGGCGTGATACGAGCTCTTGTTCCAGTGGGCAGTGTAGCCAAGTTGACGTTCCGCGGGTATATTTGGCTAGCGGCTCGTCGCTAATGACGCGCTCGCTGCGCTAACGACCGGCTGCCACGTCCGTACGTTCTCGAGAAGAGGCAAACAGAGCGAGAGTTTCGCCGTCACACGGGTGCAAGCATATAGAGGTGCATGCGACCGCCGTACCGCGCCGAAGTGCGTACCGGGTTATGGTCACGTGGAGGGGCAGGCCCCGTACACGCGCGAGCTCTGGTGGGGCGTCCCCGAGGTGGTCGGAACAAGGCGTGTGCTTGAAGATGACCGCGCTCACTGAGTGTATGTGCGTGTGTGCCTGCGTGTGACATGCGTGACTGGCGCGTATTCGTCGCGGCAGGCGCAGTTCCGGTGCGAGGCCGCGCGCGAAGGTGCGCTGCTCTAAATGAGCCACTCACACGAACGTTGGATGATGAGGGGGGGAGGGGGGGGGGTGCCCTGACGCGAGAAGCGGTGCCGTGCTAATCGAAGCGTGCCTTTGCAACGTCGTCGTCCCCTTCTCCTTTTTTCCTCGCGACCCCCTTTTCCTCACTTGAGTTACCTGCGCCGCCAAATGGAATCCCTCCCGGAATATGCGGCTTGCCTAATGGTTGTCGTCGAGCGACCGTGTGCGTACCGCGTCATCCACCTTGTTGACCACTCGAGGCGGCCCGTTTTTCACCGCTGGTCTTTTAGCGCCTTTTTTCGCGTGCTCCCTGGTGGTGAGCTTCGGCTGCGTGCGTTTGCGGGCGTGTGCGCTCGTGCGAGCGGGCCGCATACGGGAGCTGTGTGCTCTTTCTTCGTGACACGTCCAGAATAAAGAGGTCTAGTTCAGCGCGTGCACTCCAGCAGCGTTGGTCGCGCGGAGGCGGCCGTGCTTCGCTCTTGGTGGAGAGTGCGTGCCTCGCTGACCTCTGCCAAATCGGTCTCTCACATGTGGACCATTATGGCTTTAAGCGGGCCGGAGGTCCCCTTGGGGACTTGCCGAGCGGCATGACGAACGAGTGAGACGGCGCTTGCCTCAGGGGGTGGCCGTGTGCAAACGAACTGTAGTGCAATTTGCGCCCCAAAAGCTTAGCTATCGATCTGTAACGCGCGTGTTAAACATTGCGCTGCCGTGGAGTAGCCATTAATATACCGCTGCTGTAGACAGGGCGCCTTTGCTTTCACGCAAACGGGTTCACAAGCGTTCATTCGTTATTGGCACGTCATACATGTATACTCGTTATTATTACTGCGGCTACATATGTCCGTCAGCCAAATGACAAAGAGGAGTTCCTGTAGGTGGGAACTTCGCGAGTGGTAAAATAGCACCGTGGAACTAATTGACTGCACTTTATTCTCCTTCATTTCATTGTAGGTTAGTAACATTAAACTTTAGCTGCTATCCAGCTGCGCTCAGGTGTGTCTGTCATATATCATCGATGCAATGTGACAAGAAGCACCTCGGGTTCGGTGCGATGACTTGATCCGAACCCGCTACGTGCGCAGCGTTATATCACTTTTTTACTCCTTGCCACTGAGGAACGGCCGTGTCGCTTGCGACCGCGGAGCGTTGACCCTATCCGATGCAACAGCTGCTGCCGCCTTTACCTCAACTCGCTCGTCTCGCGCCTATTCCGTTGACAGTTGATTGGTCTCGTGTTCCTCCCCCTCTCTCTCTCTTTCTGTCTGTCTGTCTCTCTCACTCTTCTTTTTTCACCACACACGAAGCTGCGGGTAGCCATCCGCTGTTTTGAACAGCCCAGGGCGGCTAGTTTCCGGTCAGACGCTCACAGGCGCGACAGGACTGTCGATGAGAACGTAATAGATGGCCAGTCTGTCTCGTCCGTCCCCCCTTTCGCTGGTCACCTCCTGCCCAAGTCCGGCCGGTTGACTTCCGGACGGGGCAGGCGCCGAGCTCCGTCTCCCTTTGCTGACGCGCCGGTTGTCGGACACAACTTTGGATGCCCCAGCGCGGCCGGCCGCTCCTTCGGCTACGAGCCACCTGGCGATGTTCGCCTATATGCCTGGGCACGCGTTGCCTGCACCTGCCGGCACTGTACTTGGGTGGAGCTGCCGTGGCTGCTTAGTGGCTACGGTGTTGGGCAGCTCAGCGCGAGGTCGCGAGATCGAATCCCGAGCCACGGCGGACGCATTTCCATGGGGGAGAAATGCAAAAACGCCCGCGTACTTAGATTTATAGATGCACGTTAAAGGTTTCTTGAAGTCCTATAGTTATTCCGTAGTCTCCCACTACGGCATGCGTCGTAATCAAATCGTTGTTTGGGTGCGTAAAACTGCATAATTTAATTTTAATACTTAGGCGATGATGGCTCGCCTGATGAATCACGGACATCAGATTCGAATGACAGTGTTATTCAACCACAATGCATCAGAGTGCAGCGAAGAAGCGCATCGCCTTAGTTCTGATCTGGACTTGTACTCGCAAAAGAAAAAAAAAACAGTTTCTTTCGCTATTTCTCGTAATTCAGTAAGGGTAGGTGCCAGCCACTCGCAGCGTTCGACATATCAGCGAAGGCGGCCACACAATACCAAACAACTGTCAAGAACTAAACGCTTCGTGAATTCGGTCACCTAATAAACTTTCTTGGCGTTGATGCGAAGAGATATAAAAGCTCGGAGATGCCGCATTCTGCATCGGACTGAGGTCTTCAAACACCCGTACCATTGTTGTCTTGCATACGTTTGCTTCTTGTTTTCTTTAGGCTGTTTCTTCTTGTTTTATTGCGATAGCAGTTATATGGACACTCCAGGCGCATTTCTGCCGTCGCCGTCGGCTTCGCCATGAGGTTCCGTATGATGGAGGAGGGGCGTTCTTCTCCAGCGCCTGCCGGGTGTCACAATGTCCTCCTCGCCCGCCGCTCCGTACAGAGGGGAGACAAGTGGAGACAACCGCGGCGCTTACTACGACGTTGGACACCGTACGCCGTCCTACGCCGTAGTAGACGCCTTTGGCGGACGCCGCAGGGACGCGTTGCCGGCCCTCGTATGTCTTGAAAACTTTTTGCAACGTCACCAAAGTGTGCGCCCGCGCGGGCCTCATCTTCAAAGCGATCTGCGATGTTTGCAGAGTGCGCGTAGTGCCGGTAGTTTCGTATGCGCTGTGATTTCGACGTTTCGTTCGCGTTGAAGCGAAAGATGCACGGAGATCAATTGGCTCGTGGCCGCTGCCGCGATTCCTAACTCCAGCGTTTTCACAGACACTTTCCGCTGTCATCGAGCGCGATGTGTTCATGTATTATTTCCTTACGCCATGGAATACCGACTCGCCCATATACCGCCACTTTTGTTAATCTGGGGCCTTATAACGTAAAACTATTCCAAAATGTTTTTTATTCCAATCTCACAACGTCAAATTTGCGTAACCGCCGACGCAAGCATCGGGCGGTCACCCGCAGGGTTGCCTGAACAGACTAATCAAACGACCTTCTCGTTCATAGGAGGTCACTTTTGTTTGCTTGAAAAACGAATAACATTGCCTACAATCAGCGGCTTGTCTTATCAAATTGGCTCACATGAGGCAAGGACCACGCTCAAGTGGAGAGGGATTCGATGGGGCCGAGCCACTGCACTGAAAATCGATAACCGGTGAAGAGGGTGAGGCCGCCGTCTGCGATTGGTCCGGTTTCCCTTACTTAGCTTGCGGTGGCTCGTCGACAATCGCGGCGGAATGCAACGAACCCTTATTAATGACGCTAAAACGGATCCTCCGCATAGAATAGTTGGCAGAACGAAGTCGTAAACGTGCTCAAAGTACTTGAAAACGTTACACGGCCACGCAAAAAGTTTTATTACACACAAATAAACCCATGATCTCCGGCAGGTGCGAGCAGCCAGTGCCTGAGCGATCGGCGGCAGCCATCTTTTACTCCTTTCGGAACGGGGTAGCCTGCGGCTATTCAGAAGAAAATTCAGTTTTGTTCGGCATATTAGTGCATCTTTAACTAGTACATGTCACTTTGACGAGGTTAGCTTTCGCGGTTTTGTGACGTCGCGTGACTGGCAGGTGAAGTGGGTGCAGCCCGAAAACTTTTGACCAATAGCCGAGGGCTAATGGCGAAAAGGCCTCGAATCACAAATAGCTATTTTTCTTTTGTTCGGTTAAATCATGCATAACCAGTGAGTACACGTCATAGTAGATGGGGAGCTATTTCGGTTTTCGTGACGTCGCGTGACAGACAGGTGAAGTGGGGGTGGTCCAAAAAAGTTTTTCACCAATCGCGGAGGGCTGATTGCAGAATTGGAATAGAAAAGTCTGGAATAGTTTTACGTCATAGCGCCCCTGGTCACAACTTCCTGGAAGAGGTGCATCAAATGATCCCCACGTGTCCCAACGTCGTTCACGCAGCGATTGTGGATCAAGAACACCGTATGCTGTGCTGCTCTGGTAGAACACGGAATAAAGAGCGGGCACGGTGAAGCGCCCTCCTCACTGTGGTGCTAGGCGGATTGGACGCGGAGCGAGGCGCGCTGTTCGCCAGCGAGCCCATCCATCATAGCGGCAAAAGATGTGGCGAGCTGGGCACACATGCCTGTTGCCCCCATATGGAGTGAGGCTGAAGAGGCCACTTGTATGGGATGATGGGAGGGGAAACGGGTGTTGTCGCTGCTTGTCTCGCATGCAAGTGAATTCTCGAGAAAAGCCACGTTTGTTTCGTTCAACGATGTGGCAGGTTATTTTGTCTCATAATCTGTCGCTCTGATCTGTCTCTGGAGGTGGCGGGGGAACAGGTCCTATGCCTGGTACTCGAGCGCGAATCGCTTAGCGCGCCTTCCTTTCTTTTTATTTCCCTGTTTTTTTTTCTTCATTTCGTTGTGGCTTTCTCGGCACTAATCGATCCCGTTGTACTGTACTGCAGATTCTTGGTGTTTTCCGTTCTCTCGCGTACGTAGATATTATGCGTCCGCGTACTTTGGTACTGTTTAATGTTTCATTCAATATTTGATACGCTGTTTGAAAGAGTACGGGCATCTGCCCTCCGTCATTTCTTCGATAATATCGACTTCTGTGAGCGCTTAGAGCTTTTGCTTGCACATTTCGACCATTACAGTTGTGTCACGTTAGTGTAGATGTCGGTTTATGCAGTTACTATGCAATTTTTGTTAATTTTCGCAGCGGAAGCAGGCGTGCAGTGTGTGCTTCCTACAACTTCGTTATCTGATCTCCGTATCAGACATGTTGATTGCATGAACATTCGCACGCACAGACAGAGTAGGGCGATGGAAAAACATTCGAACAATGGAAAAGCTAGCCTGTTCATCTTGTTCTTGTCCTCAGCGTCCCGTTGTTTAAACGAGAGAGTGAAAATAAGTGAAGGATAGGTCAACCAGACACACGTCTGGTTTGCTACCCTACGCAGGGGAAAGTGGGTTATGGATCGAAAAGGAAGTATAAAGGAGAGAGAACACTGAAGTTGTCGCTTCTTCTGGAAGTGCACATCGAAACTGCATTCGCTTACCGACGTCTGCCGACTTGAGGAATTGCATTAGCGCACACATCTTTTTGACTTCATCATGGTCCTGTCGTTTAACATGTCACTTAACCTTTAGCCTTATAGCTTTCCTTCGCCTCGTCCGTGCTTTCCGTTCACATTTCCTTCGGCCATCTTCACGCTATATTGCCTGGAATTACGATATGCACCGTGTCCAATCTCCCTCAGCGCGACGTGTGCCATGTCTGTGGACAGACGAGACAGCAGTCGACGAAGAGCAACGAAAAGGTGCAGCGCAGAGTGTGGACAAAGGAATCTGCGTGGCACACGTGCCGGCCGAAGTGTTGACAGGTCCGGTGTTGACAGTGCTCTCCTCCCGGCGGACACTGGCGTCGCGCGCGCAACCAAGTGGCCGGGAGGCGCGCCCGGGGCCCATCGCAGTAATCACAGTGCCCGGCGCCGCGGCTTGAGTCCGGCGATGAATAATTCCGGCGCACAGCCGCCAAGACGACGTCGGCAAGGGAGGGGAAGCAGGGTTATACCCGGCGCGCGTGCATGCATCTCTTCCCGGCGGCGGCGGCGGCTACTTGGAGTGGCGCTCCTCGCGGGGGAGGCGAGTCAATTAGTTGAGTAGGCGCCTGATGGATGACGCGCAGCGTGCGGCGCGCCGATCACGTCGCGCTGTTTGCTGAGCGTGCCCGCCGCCGGTTCCGGGGAGGACACCGCGGCGGCGGCCGGGCTTGCAACCCGTACTGGACGGGACGCACGCCCGTTGTGCGCGCCCACTCGGAGCTCACAACGATCATGTGGCGATGGCGCAACACATGGAGTACATATCTTAAATGCTCTGTTCGTAGACGCAGCCCTGATGAGCTGTTATACGAACGATTTCCCTGTTTCACGAGCAGTAACGCCAAGTCACAGGATTCGGGGAACGCTGAAGGCGTTTCTGTACGGCCATTTTTAAGCGTGTACAGTGACTGCATACTATTGTGCATTGGTTGCTACGGTTAGAAAACGCCCGTGATAACAGCGCATGATGGAGGCACTCCCAACGCTTACATAAATTAGTCTGCCTCCTCTGGCGCGCTCCAAGCGCGGAGCACGCGTGCCGGTAACCCTCCACACCTTCATCCGCCGTGGTAGCTTCTGTTATGACGATCTGCTGCTCAACTCGAGGTTCTAGGTTTGACTTCTGGCCGTTCGGCCGCATTCTCGCATTCTAATTGGTGCGGCTCTACATAGCGCTTGTGCGCCAAGCGTTTAATGCATAAATGGGAAACCCCAGGCGGTGAAAATTTAACTGGAGCCCCAAGCTAGGGCGTTTCTCACACTCCTCGTGTTTCTTGGAAACGTAAATGCTGCCTGTCGTCAACTATGACACGCACGCAATCATGGCGACGCACTGACGCAACGTCGCGGTGCTTCACAGTATTTACAGATAGTTCTTATCACGTTCACGTAGTCACCGCTTCGTTACAAAGATGACTAAGACTTGCTGGTTGTGTCTGGATTCGTTACTTATGGAGCGCGAAAGGTTTACATGTACAGTGTTATTTTCTTAATGTGGAGCTATGTTTGGTAATGGGTGCTTTTGTGCGGGAACTTGGATCAGCGTAAAAGCGTTTGAGGAGCCAAAGTATGTAAAACGCGTAGTTAATAGGCATGGGAATAAAGGCTCGAGCGACGAGGCAGGAGGGGCTATTTCAAAACAATGCTTGCTGTTTGTACCTTCGGGGTTGCGTTCGCGCGGAAACATCTGCTCGGCTAATGATTGCGATTGGTTCTGTATGTATATGGCATTCGACCGAGTACCGAACCTATTTCACATCAGTCTCTTCGGCCGGCTGACCATCAACCCAGCGCCTGGCTCCTGCTCCTGTAGGATGAATGCTCGTACATCCACTATGTCGGGCCGATGTTTTTTCCTGGCGGCTCGCAAACGGCAACGTGACCGCGGCAGCAGAGGGCCCATCCAGAAAGAGCACGAGGAGGGTGTGGGGGAAGCCAGAGCGCACCCTCGGCGTGGGCGCGTACGCAAATGGACCTCTGGCCATCGGCGGTACGTGTCGGCGCCGAATGGAAGACGTGCCCGTACGGCCAGGGCCTAGCCGTCGAGGGGGCGGGACTCGCGAAGCGTATTCCTCGGACCACTCGCGCTGATCATTCTCGACGACCTGCGTGCCCCGCGAGTGCGGGTCTGTTAGACTCCCTCTTCTCCTTCTTCTTCTTCACCTTCCGCAGCCGCGCATACACTCACGGGAACACTCGAGCTGCCCGCTGCCACTCCTGCGTCTTTGTGCGTGTGTGTGTGTGTGTGTGTGTGTGTCTATGTTGTGCGCCGGCTAGCTCTCGTCGCGGCCGTGCGCACGCCGGCTGTGTGTCCGTGCTCGTTGCCACGGCGGTCGGTGCCGACGTGACCCGAGCCTGCTGCAAGGCGAATGCGGGGGGACCAGCAACGGGAGCCCGGCTACACCGCCTCGCTGCTCGCGCGGGTCGCCAGAGTGCGCGCGTGCGCGCTGCAGGGCGCGGCGCTGGGCAAATTAATCTGGACACGACGCGAAACAGCGCTCCTCTTGTAGGCGGCCGATGTCGGGGCCTGTGTTTTGCGGCCCCGCGCGACAGCGCCAGCGGAATAAAAAGGAACGGAATGAAAAGGAACGAAAGCTGTAGAAGGGGTGGAACTATACGGCAACTTTATTTTTCGCATGATACGCGCGCGCGGGCGCACGAAATAAAGTGAAATAAAGAATTAACTTTTCATATGTTTGGGAAAGTTTGGCGTTGCCGACCTTCGTATGTGTCTTTCGTTTACTGTGGCCTAATATAAAGATTTGGAGGACGCTTAAGCTTCGCCTTTAAGAGTGGAACGCGGTAGAATTCAAAGATCCCTGACTGCTTCTCACGCTTCCCGGCAGTTGCAGCTTACGTAACCGTAATGTTTACTGGAAAAGGCTGGCGGTGAACGCTATGCCCGAAGGCGAGCTTCCTGGTAGAAACGCGGCCTCTTCCGTGGGCCACAATGCGTGGAGGCGAGCGCCATCTGGAGGTGTCGCAAGGAATCGGGCGCGCCGCTGTATTAATGGTAGAAACGCTGGATAAGGGGCGTGTGTTTGAGTTTCTGCGTAACAGAATCATGTTTTCTCCTATATTAAAACTACTGTCGGACACTATCATGTCAGAAGGTTGTGTGTAAGTTGTACTTTACGATTTTTCTGGCGCATTTTACTTTGAGAAATTCACTTAGTTCAGTAACATTTTTGCCATAAGGAGTACCTGCATGGTTGGATATGAGTGGTCCGCAATCATTTCTCGCGAAAAGACTGTCGACGCTCGAGGCGGGACGCCGGACGCCGCCACCGGAATTTTTGCTCCGCAAGGCCCGTAATGCTTTCGCGTGAAAATATTTAACTCATTTTTTATGTAATAAATTTGTTTGACGAGGAGTGGTGGTGATTGCCACTTACCGAGTACTAGCTTTCTTGACGGTCGTGTATTAAAAAAAATATATATGCGCAGCGTTTTTCGGGCATCAGAAGCAAGGGGAACCTGACCGATGTTAATCTATTTGCAAGATCCAGTCAGCACGAGGCACTGCACGCGTGAAATGCGCCACCTGGCATGACAGCATGCATTACGCCTTCACCGTGGATGAGTGGCGATGGCTGCGCGAAAAACGCGCGCATAAATGTGTAAACTGCGCGCGCTTCCACAGATCTCTTATGTGCGCCTCTTCCGTGGCCTTATTTTTGGAGGTCCTGGTAAGCGTGCTATACCACGCCGCCAAACGTTCCGAGTGCTCTATTATCGGCGCTTCTTGTCGAACGCGGGCTGACCTGTTATCAAAGGCGCCGCTGCGCGGACGGCTGCTGGATGTTGTTAGCGTTGCTGCGGCGCTTTTCAGCCGTCGCTGCTCAACCGTGCGGCGAATTGCTTTGCGCGCACGCAGCGCGGTGGCAACCTTGAATATCGAGGCGCTCGTCAAAAGCCGTAGGCTAGCCGGCCGCGCCAGCCGGAATGCGGGCCTGTCTGTCGCATGTTACGCGTCAACAGAGCAGGCGCCGCTTCGTGCGTGCATACTTTATGAGGGCACGACTGAACCTCTGCCGGCGTTCTCTTGTTTGTTTGGCTCTTTCCGTCTGCCGCTCACTTAGTCCGTTTTTGCTGCATGGTCCGTGTTGCGATGATGAATAGGTCCGAATAAGAGTGACGTGCCTTTGAACAGTTTGAGTTCTTTGTAGCGACCGGTATTTGCGTGTCTCGCGCATAGGGAAAACAGAAAACCTTACATGCGCGGTGCTCGTGTGCGTGTCTTGTTTGCCTATCTTCCAGACGGGACTCTTGAAGCGAAAATTGCTTCTGCACTTCGCTGCGCACTGTCAAGAAAGCTCTTCGGCATCCATTGTTGGGCCTGCTTGCAGCGAACGCTGTAGACTTCGATAGCGGGAGCGAGATTTATAAAAGCAGAAAATGGGAGCGGAGGGCGCGATAATTTTAGTCAACTTCGGGATGTTCACTCCCCTGCCAGCTTTGACTGAATGCGTTTGAAATAACATTTGAACTGCCCGCGTGGACAATGTGTCGTCTTAATTTTTTGTTTTTCTTTGCTTTAATTTCCACAGTGCACCTTTATCTGACATGTCAATCTTTGTTTTTGTCTTTTTCTCCCTTCTATTATTAATGCTTTGTATTTGTATAAATGGTTGGAAGCACCACCGCGTAGGGTAACTACACTACAGTGTATGCGCGGTGTGTTTTGGAAGTTATATTGTGCAATGTAACCTGGACATTATTTCCTGACATTTGCTTTTCTTTTTTCTTTTGGCAGTTAATTTCAATATGTTTGTCGGCGTACACTTGTTTTCTGTCATTCTTCTTTTTTTCTTTTTTGGCGCACTGACTATATACTTCATAGTATGCGATATATGGGGGCCGCTATGTTGACACTCATTTTATGAGCGTGAATGTTTCTGAACTGATAGCATGAAGTGTTCGTCAAGTGTCTTTTTGGGTGCTGCTCTCGCTTCATTCTTCGCTTTTTGTAGAAGAATACGCGTCTCGCTGTAGAGCCGCATCGTCAACGCGCGGCTCGGCTCTGCTCGCACTGCTGGTATCTGGCGTCTTTTTGGACGGTGCTTTGGGCTGCCTCGCCGTTCCCGGTCGCTGTGCCCTTTGCATAAGGAGCCGCTAATAAACCTCTTCTCAGCCTAAAGATAATTTTTTTTTGTTATTACGTGGGATTAGAACAGTAATCTGCGCCTCTAAGGCGCGTCAAAATCTCTCTCTCTCTTTGATACGCACACACGCACTCAAATGCAGCAGATCCAACGAGTTGGAATCTACATAGAGCGAAGCTCTGTGCGTGTGTGCATAAAGAGTCGAAAGATGAGCTTGTGTTCATTAAATTTGTGCACGAACTGGCATGGAAGGCTTTATTTAGGCATTGTAGCCAGGCTAATGCAATGCCGCCGCCGCTGCCGCGGTGATGATGATGATGATGATGATGATGATGATGATGATGATGATTTAGTCGCATCGCCTTTGAAAGAAGGCGGTGACAAATGTCCGCCTAGCCTGCTTGGTTTAATCAGGTAGGCTGTACACGTTTTTCATCCTAGTATTTTTGTATGCATCTTAATCTGATTTCCCGCCCCCCTCAGAACTTCTCTATTTACCTTGTACCGCTATATACCTATGCCAGTACACTATCTGGCCGTATCAATCTCTTCGCTGTATTTTTTTCCCACCAATGCTCTAAACGTACCTTGATTATATCAACTACTGACCGGTTGATGCTTCCGTCCTCTTTAAATCCAAGCGCTTCTGGAAGGCGTACGTTGCGTACTGGTCTCGCTAGGTGAATCCCTTCGCATTCCGTTAAGATGTGCTGAGTGGTCACCGGACTTCTTTTCGGCAGCAGACACATGCCTCATCTAATTGCGAATAAATGCTGCGGCATGTTTTTGTCCTTAGACAACCAGCTTGAGCCTCAAATAGCAAGGCACTTCCATTCGTGTTATCGTACAAATTGTCCTTTCTTGTTTCGATGCGTGGAGGCGAGCGCTCATCTGGTGGTGTGCAAGGAACTCAGCAGCGCGCGTACTTCGCTGTGATTGGTCAACCTATTCGGCAAGGCCGCAGCACCCACAGTAACGATACCCGGCGAGGCTAAAAAAAAAAAAAAAATGCTTCGCTTTTGAAAGGTGCGCAGGAAGTAGTTGTATAAGTGAAAACGGTGCATGGGCTTATTATAATGCAAAGGTCTCCGGAAAATATCGGTTCAGATTGGTGAGGCTGGCTGTTGTGAAAACGATATATTTTTAAAAGGAAACAAATTTTGCGGAAATCCGCAAAGTATAGAAAGTTTCATGAGCAACCATCCCTTTTTGAAATGCCGCGTTTTGTGCATTTCCGCGGAACTGATTTTCTTATGCAGTGTTTTTGCGTATCGAGTTCTCGGTTAACATCGCGCCGTGCTGTTTGTGTTAGATGCTTCTTCTTCTTTATTAAATCTGCAGTATGGCATGCTAGAGCGACCGCTCTGGAACTGCGTTAGTGGTCCCTATAGTTCGATCAGCGCACCTGGAAGAATTTTCATTCAATTGCGGAACATTCATCTAAGAAACCTGTGTGGATTTCCTTTGCAGCTCTTTCTTGCCCCTCTCAAGTGAATTGCAACTTTTTCGTTTTCGTTATATCCTAGTTTCTCCACGCATCCTTCTTTCTATTCACTGTACAATGCTTATTGTCGCGTAGAGGAACGAGCCGAGACGGAAATAAGCGGAGATGTAGTGTAAATATATACAAAAGGAAAGCACTAGAACGCGACTATAGTCGCCATGGATTGAGGAGCCGTTTTCTTCCTAATTACCACCCGGAAGGGACGCCCGCCTCTGCTCCTCCGTTGGAACGAATCGTTGCCGCCGTTCCTCTTTCGTGGCTAAGAAGATGCCGTTGTTCTCGACGCGGTGCTTTGCCGTGCAAGCGGGCGTATAGCCTTCTGGCCTTGTTCGTTCGTTCTCTTTCTTTCTTTCTTTCTTTCTTTCTTTCTTTCTTTCTTTCTTTCTTTTTTCTTTCTTTCTTTCTTTCTTTCTTTCTTTCTTTCTTTCTTTCTCTTACAGTTTACGCTTCTTAATAAGTCATGGCGCTTCGCGAAAAACTCGCCCCCTACCACTTCCCGAGCGCTCCTGTTCTCTCAAGTCATTAGAGTTGGCAAGATGGGACACGTCGGTCCCTGCGCGACCGGATGGAAAGCGGCGTTGGGGAGGGAGGGAGGGAGTTGGGGAGGTGGTCCGAGAACGAAGTAGGAGGGAGAGGCACATAAAGAAATTAGAAAAAGAAAGAGTAAATGAACGAACTACTCGCGAAGCGTTCGGAGGAGGAGACGCACCCGGCATTCGGCGTGAGCATCATCTCATTTGCGCTCATTGGCGCTGCACTGGTCGCCAGTTGTCTTCTCCGGAGTGCGTGCATGTGCGCACCAGCCGGAGGAAAGGCACGATCAGCCTGGCCCCTCTGTCTAAGTCTCCGCCTGGTCTCGTTTTTGATGGATGCCGCGATAGATATGCTCTTTGTGTCGAGCTTCTCAGTTCGTCCGTTTCGCTTCTCCACTTGTACTTTTCGGCTGCTGCTGCTGCTGCGCTTTGGCGTCCGAGTTGTTGGGACCCCCCCCCTCACTCTCCCCCCCCCGCACTTCTCTGCGTATGGCAGACAAAGCCGCCTGGGTTCTCTTTTGCAAGGCTAAAAAAGAAAGGTCCGTGTTTTGTATGTGCCGTTGTGTGTGCGTGCGTATACGCTCTCGCGCTCTAATTTCCTGCCGCACGGTCCCGCTGCTTCTTCAGATCTCCGTTTCTATTTGTTCTCCGCGCCGATCCGTTGAAGGAAAGATGTCCCGCCGGCTGTGCTCTTAAGTGGAAGGGGCACTAAATGAATTAATGACCTCCTCAGCCGGAACGGCCTACGGCATGGAAAAGGAAAATAGGAGGAAGGACGGTGCTCTGCTGTATCGGGTGGCGATGCCTAGTGCTTCGCGTCACGATCCCCGTTGTCATTAGCGAGAGATTCGCTCTACGCGCCCGCTTTCCTAGAGTCTGTGCTCTTTTGTTCCTCTCGTTATTCTTCGCCATCGTCTCGCTATTAGATCCCGCTGTTTGGCGAGTCCGCGGTACTTATCCCGTTTCTCTTCTAAAGGAGGACAAGTGAAAAGAGCCACTTGAATACTGACGGAAAGCGTTTCCCTGTCTGAGGGAGGTTCGCCTTTCTTCTTTTGAGCGCGTAGGGAAGAAGCGCCACGTGGGGGACGCTTCGCCTCCTTGGCGCGCGTTCGCGTCTGGTGCTCGCAGATGGCGTTTTGTGATGGTTGGAAAGAAGCTTTGTCACCATTTTGTGCGTTGGCCCGACAAATTTAATGCTAGAATTTGGGATGTGTACAGCTCCGTCACTTGGATTATTGCGTAAATATCCCCAGGAGCCTGTAGCTTGTGTACCTGCGTGGCGCGAAAGCTTTGCTGCTGAATATTTATTCCATGAAGACTTTGAATGGAGTTAACGTGGTATATGCTACATAGAGAACGCGAAGAGCGCAACTTATTTAATATAGCCGGGATACAGGAACACAGCGCTGGCTAACAACAAATCTTTGTTACGTTTTGACGCATGTATATAAACGGCACAACCAAATTATTCCTTCTTCAACGATGTGTTTGCTCTCTAGTTTGTCCTCTCGCTTTTTCCTGCATGTTACACATCGTGCAGCAACTGTCATCATGCTTAATTCTTGTAAGAAATGCGTAAATATGAACACTTATGGGAGTACATCACTTATGAAGCAAGGCTACTAAAAAAAAAAAGAAAGTGCTGCTGCTGTTATTGAATTATCGCGAAATTAAAGGAATGACCCCGGCGAAGTAAGCCCGCCTTGGTACACCTCCATTCATTCCGGCCACCTTTATCTTACGCAACGATAGTTAGCAGAGCAAATATGTTTCTTTCCCTGTTTCTCTGCAGCGCAGTATGTGGCACCGGATCGCTTTCCACGCGTGTGGTTTTTTGGCTGCTTTGCTGACCTTATCCTACGCTTTGTTTATAGCGTCTCGTTCTTTTCGTATATTCGCTTAATCTTAAAGCTGTTCCTACCTAATGTTCGTTTTTTTTCTCTTTGCAGGTAAGACATGCATCACACTTCACGTTTCTCTGGTCCAGACCCATTGTCGTTGCCAGGTAAGACATTGTGTTCGCTACAACAGCCACAGCCCCTTTCCCCAGTACAGAGTAGCCAGTCGGTACTTACACTGGCTAACCTTATTGTCTTTCCTCCCCTTTTATCTCGCTCTCTTGAGAAATAGGGGCAGTTCGTAGAAAAAAAATAAAAATGTACTTTGGCTACTGCTATTGCATCTTCGATTGGCAGTTTTCTTGGTAGTGTAAGGTAGTGTAATGCAGCAGCTAAGTTTTACTTGGGTTCATAGGGAGTTTCAGAAATGGCGTACTCAAGTAGCTTTGCGTACGCAAAGGCACAAATCGTCATCGCCGCCTTCACGAACTCGCCCAAGAGATGAAAATACTGACGCCACCCACCATGAAAAGGTGCAATGCAAGCTTGCTTCACAGTTTACGATTAGGTGTGTCGTTTACCCGGCACTACTTGCATCTCACCGGCCGGGTAGACAGTCCGAATTGTGAGGAATGTGGTATTCCTGAGACGACAGGACATCTCTTGTGCATCTGCCCACGATTTGATGTACAGAGAAAATCGCTGACAGACATCTAGTCGAAATTTGTCGTTGCACCATTGACTGAAAAAGTTCTATTTGGGCTTTCGCCTGATCTTCGTCGTCAGCCTGATAGTCTGAAGGCTCTCAACAAATTTTTGCATGAGAGTGGACTGAACAAGTGACTTTGAATTAAGAGTCTTGGACCTTGCAAGTTTTTCAGTACCGTATTCATCCTAATTATCAACGTCTTCTCTATTCAGTCTTTTTACACCCTTTGCCCTTCCCCGAACGAGGAGTAGCAGGTCAGAACATTGATTCAGGCCGACCTCTCAGCGTTTCCTTAATAATAATAATAATAATAATAATAATAATATATATATATATATATATATATATATATATATATATATATATATATATATATATATATATATATATATATATATATCAGGTGCAGGGCATTTGCGTTGTACTCTATTCGTGGTCTTTTTTACGCCTTGCAGGTTGTGATCTCTAGCTTTGAGTCACCTATTTCTAAAACACCCTAATAAATTCTAAATAAGGTGATGATTAGCAATGATTTTTTTTTGTAATGTGAAAATTTTCAGTACGGACAGCTCGCCTATATGTGTTTGTGTTTGCGCGTGTTAATGTCCTTCCCGGCTGATGTTGTTTAACTCTTATTGTTATGTTTTAAACACACATGCCTATTTTCCTCTCATAAAATTGTTGTGGGCGGAAGCATGTTGCTCTCAACGTCTTTGTTTAAATATTAAGTAAACGTATCTGCTTATCCAGCTCGCTACCTCCATAGTTTCTTTCTCTCCATCGTTATGAATAACACACATCGTAAACAAGTATTATCGATCGAATTAATAGGAGGAGGAGCAGGAGGAGAAGGATAAAAAGGATAAATAAAAGGCAGGGAGATCAAGCAGACGCGAATCCGGTTTGCTATCCTTGGCGGGTGGAAGGTGGTTAGAGGATCAAAGCAAAGAAAGGAGAGAGAGGGCGGAAGGTACCATCAATACGAACAGGCGTGGCTGTCCGTCGCACCTACAATCTGTCGATTTATAAATAGTGGCAAATCCCGCATCGCTTTGTAGGCCTGCGACGCGTAGGGCCATGGTCCAAGGATCGTTGTCTCTGAAGATGGTCTATTATCTAGTCGGTTCAACTCACTCCGACGAAAGGCGCATTCGATGTCATAACGATCACGCAAAAAAAAAAAAAAACGCGTGTTGGATTTGGCGGGATTGTCAGAAATTACCAGGGTGTGCACCGCTACCCGCGAAGCGCGTGTTGTATCGTCATTATGAACTGTGCTCTAATTTCTTGACACAGTTCGCGCCGCTGTCGCTGTACGAGACTCTTAACAAGCGGCGCCTCAAGAAATGAAAGAAGCGAATAGCGAAACCGGTGAAAACACAATGAACGAAAATTGTCTTTTTGCGTTTGCGTTTTATCGTTTATGTAATTTCTCGGCAACTCGAGAGAGTGTCCCGTTCCTCGGCGCGAGAGCGCCTCACCGCGAAGCCTCGACTGCCCGGGGTGTCCCGCTGCGCACAGTGTTTCACATCGCTATCGCTTCGGCCGCATCGTGTGATCCATCAGCTGCTTTCGGCGAGCCTTTAATTTGCAACCCACCCGCCTGCCCTCCTATCATCTCTCTCTCTCTCTCTCGTTACGTACCGCGCTCACGCTCTTGCGTTCGCGTTGTTCATCAATTCTCGGCGCGGAGTGTCGGCGCCGCTGGCGACGCGCGTAACGGGTCCTAATTGGTCATGAAGAATGACTCCGCGCTGCCGTTCTTGCTCTTGTTTTCTTTACCGTCCGCCTCCATTCGCGCTCACCCCGATCTCCTCCTCCTCCCAGACCAGTGACCGTGAGAAGAGAGAGAAAAAGAAATGAATAAACATTGTGTATACGCATATGGGATAGTCTTATCGATGTCTTACGCGGAGTGTAATGACCCCCCCCCCTCCCCTTTCTTTTTTTGACCTCTTCCGCGTCCAGTAGGTGATGGCGATCCTCTCACGTGAAGCGTGACCCAGACTTTGGGAGGCGTTGTTATGTGTACCCGGCGTTATCGCCTTGCCGCTTTTGGTGCTGATTTCACGGGGCTCAATTTACCAAGCTTGTCGTTTGCAAATACATTTTGCCGTTTGCCGGGCACCCTTGCTATAACATGTCCAGCATGAGGACTGGCTGAAATTTTTGTTATGAGCAATTTTAGGTTACGAACTTTTTTGTGAATACCGGCCCTGGTGTTTGAAAGATGCCGTTCTCAGCTTTAAAAGCTTTACTGCCGTTTCTCCTATAGTTCTGCAGTTCAACTGAAGTGATTCTTTGCACCTTAGAGCTGTTCTACGTGGGATTATTGGTTTCTTCGGCCCCACACGGTTCCATGCTTTGTACCTGCCGCGCAGTACTGTTATCACGTATAGGGATCGAATAGTCACTGCCCATAAGAGTGCTTCGCTTAAACTGAAGAATTGAGCCAAGGCCGGACGCACTAACGCTTCGTGTCGTTTGAAGTGTTGCCAAAGACAGAATTTTAACGACTTGTCATCCTTCTTTAGGAACTTATCAAGGCGTAGCATGGAATACTACTGACTTGATAATAACTAATCGTGGGCCTTTGTTAAACCTTAGTGGTCCGGTTTGTACGCGCGCCATATCATATAATACCGTGTACCGTGTACACCATGTGTCCGGCAAATATCGTCCGACTCTTCCCAGATAGCGTACAAAACCTACGCGATAATACAAATACACAGGAATGGACAGTCGGGCTATTCGATTCATGTTCAGTAACTTGCAGCGCAAGAAAACGGGAAGGGGAGGAGAAACTGACTAACGAATGCAATGTTTGGATGTGGAACGGGGGGAACCTTGCGGCATGTAAGCAACGAAATGGCACCGGATGATTATTTCTCAACCGCACACAGGTGACCACTTTAATGACCTCCGCTGACCTCATCAGCGGACGTGGTTTACCAGCGTGGCTCGTCACAATCCGTGTACCGACACGCTCTTGGAATTAGGACGTTAGGTTCCATAGCACACTTATCTATACGCTGTTCGCGTTCGTCGGAGTGACGCCGTATAGAGACGCGCAGCCATATTTAGGCACCCAGCCCGGAGATGGCCTATAAAGAACCGCTGGTCGCTGCATCACATCCGCGCTGCTGTTTAGTATTGCTGTTCCGGCAACAAGCTGGCTGTATACGCTTGCTAAACCGTTAAGCCAACCTGCAGCGCACCCGCTTGCAGAGGCCGTGTGCTGCGCCCAACTCCAACAAATATCGCCTACTATACGCGCTGTGGCGTTGAATCGTGCGGTGCCCTTTCTCCGGAGTCGCTCGGCGGGGAGGCCGAGCGGCGTCCTTTTTAAAACGCAGGGCGCGTCGACCGTCGGCAGAAACAATCGTCGCCAAAGCAAGGCCATCGACAACGTAATTGTCATGTCAAATCGGCGCTGTCGACAGGCTGTCTGGGAAAGGGAGGGACCCGATGTCGGGGAACGATGGGGAGCCGGACTCAAGAAAGAAGGCTGCATCCACCGCCTTATGTAGTATATAGATTTTACTTCTTATTCGTTCCTGTAGTCTTCCAGATTGTGGTCGAGAAGGCACGACTGGTCTGTTCGTGCTTTTGTTCTTTGTTCTTGAAAGTGGCGGAATACATTTTGTGCGGCGGTCGTCGGGCTTTTGCAATGAGGCCGGCGCAAAATGGCGTGTTGGCTTTCTGCGCGGACTCTTTATCAGGCATGTGCCTGCTTAGAATACCCTGCTTCGCGCCTTTGAATTGTTTCGCCACCTATTTCTTTATCGCCTATTATATTATGCACTTTGCGAAGGTGTTCACTAGCTTGTCTTGGCGATTTTGCGTGCTCCTTTATGAAACTCTAGTGCCGTGAATACGCTGAGATTTCTGTGATGTCGCCTTTTTTGCAAAGCAGGTGTCAGTATTCTGCCGGCCACAGCTAAAGTTACGATACTTCCCAGAACCCAGGTTTACGAAATCGTTGGGGCGCAGGAATGGTATACAATTGAGTGCATCTTCAACTTGACATAGAACAAGATGACAGATAAAAGGCACCGACCACTGAGATACACATTGTGAATCAGTGGCTGACGCCTTCCCTCTTAATCGCTTTTTCGCGTCATGACCGTCGAGTTAGCGAAATGTGCTTTCGGGGCGCTGCTGTTTTCTTTTTCTTGTTCTTTTTTTTTTTTTTAGTGAGAGGTTCGGAACGGTGCGCAGGCCACACTTCTTTGTGTTGTTTGATGCGAAACCATGAGCTACGACGGCCGCCATGGTCTTCCAGCGCGCCCAACTAGGTCACGTGACTTTTTTTTTTAAATCTGCGTGCCGCGGCACAGCTTGGGATACACCCGGCCTTTCAATAGTCGTATTTATTTACAGTACTCCCTTATTTATACCTTACGTCGTAAGCTATGTGCCAACTTTGAATGTCGAGAAGAGTGTAACGATGTATTTATTCCTCTCGGTTTTATGTGAAGAATGTGTCGTGTGACAGAACGTCCGCTGAGCCTTTGCACCGACTTCTGTTAACCTGTTTATTATTATTATTATTATTATTATTATTATTATTATTATTATTATTATTATTATTATTATTATTATTATTATTATTATTATTATAGGGCAGTCAGCTGTGTTTCTGTAGTCGTTGCCGCGAGGTACGGTATAGCTGATCGGAAGGAGCGTGTGGTCTTAATCTAGACGGCTTTAGTTGATCGCAGGTCGGAGGTGCATGAAACCTTTGCTTTTAGCAAAACTTAATTGTTCAAATGCCACGAGGCGCGCAAATTTCAAGTGCCATGCCACCGCGAGTACCATTTGAGCGGCATTCTTGAATGTATGAGTGCCGGAACCCTGTTGGGATGCGTAACTCTGCCAGTGTCTTTTAATTCCGGGTTGTGTGTCACGCGCAACCCTCTTTTTTTATGCAGTGTACATTATCAGGGCAAGCAAAACAACTATATTCGATTTCTGGCCAAATTCACGAAGCCTTGCGTTCCTCGCCTTCAATAATAATATGCGTAATAATAATAATAATATTTGGGGTTTTACGTGCCAAAACCACTTTCTGATTATGAGGCACGCCGTAGTGGAGGACTCCGGAAATTTTGACCACCTGGGGTTCTTTAACGTGCAGCTAAATCTAAGCACACGGGTGTTTTCGCATTTCGCCCCCATCGAAATGCGGCCGCCGTGGCCGGGATTCGATCCCGCGACCTCGTGCTCAGCAGCCCAACACCATAGCCACTGAGCAACCACGGCGGGTATAATAATATGCGTGTCATCGCAATCGCTGGCGCATGCTCTTAATAACAGTTCAGGCTTAAGTGGTGCTTTGTGAATAAGGCCCCCGTTATTTGGGCTCCAGAACGTAAAACCGTTATGAACGTGCTGCATTCAAAATACACGATTGCCAGGGGTCTGCAAGCGCTGTAAATTCGAGCGTTTGCGACACCTGTTTCCTGAAGTAATGGGGCGCACGGTGCCATTGCTCTAGGGGAGAAAAAAAATAATAATGGTCTGCCGGGCCACGGAGGCTTTCTTGGAAACACTGACGACATCTAGCGCTGTGCGTATACGTGATGGGCCGCGACAGCGCCTCATTGCGACCTCGTCGCCAGTGTGCGCGCTCCTCACGTATACAGCGCTGTGGCGGCGTCTCTTTCTTGTTTTTCCACCGTCGGGTGCGAGACGCCGGGTCGAGCGTGATCTCGGGGCTCACAATGAGCCAGCTTCGCTGTTGCGCGGCGTTGTGGACGCGAGCGTCCTGCCAGGCATAGGCGCAGAAGGCCGGCCGTGAACGGCCATATCCGCTGATCGATGCGGCCGCCAGGGAAGCGGCCGGCCGGATTGAAATGAGGGGGCGAGTGGGGGGGCCGCCAAGGCGCAAGCGGGGAATTGATTAGACTCGGCGCGGAGGATGCGGATCACGTAGTGCGCCAAAGTTAGTTAAAACCCTGGAGGCCCGGGGAGCGGCACGGCGTTCGCGCGTCAGCACTGCAGCGACGCTTTCGCCGCGACCCTGCAGTCCTGCCGAGGGTTCCGGTCCCTGCTCCTGATTTTCTCCTCGTCGACCTCGGCTCCCGTATAAATAATAATAATAATAATAATAATAATAATAATAATAATAATAATAATAATAAAACGACATCTATCGATTATATCGATCCTTCCTCTTACGTTCATGAAGTCGTCGCATTGCGTCGATATTTTAATGTATGCCTTTCTCCACATGTTGTAATTTTCGACAAATAGTTACAGTTTCCAGATTGTCAGTTCACCTCGTCCTTGTCCATTGCTCCTAACCGCCCGATTCATGGCCAGTCCCCCACTGCGGTCATGCGCCACAGACATTTTTGGGCACAGCGATAGCGGCAACAACAAGCGGGAGTCGTGTCCAGTGCAAATCTTGAGTGTTACGCGCAGAGCACGTCGCCGCTTTAAAATGGAACTTCTACAGATGGTTAAGAATGATAGCGATAGCACATAGGAACGGGTAGCTTGCGAGCATGAAGAAAATGACGTAATTTTGAGAGGAAAAAAAAAAAAGAAATAAACACTGTTGCTTATACTGATAAAATAAAAATTGATGGCATCGTACACAGGAGTGCAAATAAATTTCTTCGTTGCTTGTCCATACTAGATACATTTGTACTTGTAGATTTGCGCAGTGTTCAATTTTTTTTTCATAATGACCGGTTGCCTGTTCTCTATAGCGACATAAAAGTGAGTTGCACGGTTTTTTCGGCTATTGGATTTCTGAGCACGTACATGGGTTATCTAAATGATAACCATATACGATAACCATGTTATTGATAAATGATAATTGGCTTACACGTTGTCTAAATGATAACGTGGAAGCCTTACCTGCCACCTTACCCCAGCCTAACTAGAGAAGAGGCAGCAACCCTCAGGAATTTGCAAACGTACAGCTATGTCTACGGCATCCTACTGCACCGAATCTCACCCACTAAGCAATGCTACATACTGTGATGTCCCAGACACCCTATGCCATTTGGTATGGGTATGTGGAGGAAAAGATGGTACCGTAGACACCGAAACACTAACTGAAGAGCAGTGGGAGGCCAAGCTATCAGTCCCGGACCGGACCCGAAGAGGCAGTGCAGCCTGTTCGAACGGGCAAGGCTCAGAATAAAAGTTTATTCTCTCTCTCTTTCTCTCTCAAGAAGTCTTTTATAAGCCGAGGTGTGCAACTGTCACATTGATCACTCCGTAGGGGTGCAGCTCTTGGAATTTTTCCTTCATGAAGACTTCGTTCTTGGCTAGTGACACAGCAGGCGCTGAGCGTCGGCTGTAGAAATGCTGTACACGTTGGTCAGCTCACTGGGTGTTCAGGTATAAGACCCCATGCCCAGGTGACGCAAGGTGTAAGGGCTGTCGAAAATATACTTCCTGAACTGAGTAAGATTACTGAGAAGGGAGGAGGCACACGGAGGGACTAGGCATTAAAGCACAATTACTGTCCGCAGGCATGCGTAAAGCCATCCTGTTATTTAACCGCCTGAAACACCCCTTGCTTAGCGCGCAGCATGCGGCTGCGTAATGCAGGGGAAACAGGCGAAGGACGCATTGGTACGTTTGAATTCCAAAAGAAGCATTGGTCACGGTCACCTTGGGCGCACAGGAAGTAGGGACCACTATTGCTTGTGTGGCATACACCGGGAAGGGTTGACCGTGCGTTGTTTTCCTGCTTTTACTTAAGTGGCTCTTCTATATGCGCTTCCAGCTGCACCCAAAGCGTTGCGGCCGCTGGGGGGCTGAGTAATTCCGTGGGTGAATCAGCGATCATCGTCATATTGTAATTGCAACTAATCGACGTATTATTACGTAAACAAAATGTCAATAAACGACTGAGAAAGATTAAAAGCGAGAAAGAAAAAGGAATAAAAGAAAGAAAACCGAACAGATTATATCAAACACGTGTAATTTCCTCGATGAAAATAAAAGAAAACAGCCGAGCAAGAATTCACGCACGTGGTTCACTTATCAACAGCTCCTATGCGCGCGAATTCCTCCGATGGTGGAAGCTGCATGTACCGCGTCAAGTGGCTCAGTTCCTCGACCATTGTCGAAGCCGTACTCATGAGGTGATGTTGGTGGAGGTCCTTCTATAGGTGGGAAGAGTGGTGTTCTGCGAGACAGACGGCGCCGTCTTGGTAGTCATGTGTTCGCGTGCGCGCTCCCGTTTCTACGCGACTGCTGCGTATCCCGCAGGGCAGTGGCATCTGTGGCTGGCCTGAAAGTGTCCCTCATTGGTCAGCGGCCCTGATTAGCCTTTGTGAGCGGTGCGCACGGGGTGGGGCAGCCGCCACACTCAAGGGCCGATCCCAATCCGGTGCCCCTCGGTCTTGTTGCCGTTCGGCGTTGGGTAAAGCGGGGCGGCTCTCTCGCGGTCACTAGCGGCCGCTACTGGGCCCGAAGGTCGCACCCCTTGCGAAGGTTACACGCTTGGAACGGCTTGCTATTAATGCCTGCGCCGCCGCCACCCGACGCCGGCGTTTGTGGAAGGCGGTTGCTAATGGGTCCCTCGCTGCGATTTGAGGTGGCGGAACAGCGGCCGGCGCTATTTATCTGAACGCTGGGTATTTGATTATGGCTCCTAACCTGTCTCGTTGCGATATCGGCGTGGCAAAGTGCTGTACGCCGGCGAACTTCACACGTGCGTCAGTAAAAAGCCTGCACAGTCTTCGGCTAACCTGCGCTTTAGAATTTGTCGGTCGCTCTAATCTGTGCTGTTCGAGATTGCACGGCGAATTGATTTATGATTCCCAGTTTTCTCGTGCCATGGTAATCGATGCAAATTATCACGCCCATATGGAGGCAAAGGAAGCACTGTGGGCACGTTGCTGTTGGGGTAACAGGGCCGTCGTATTTGATAGACTTCCGTTCCTTGCATCGCTTACCTGATCGCAGTAATGAAGTACTCGGTGAGATGTCCGGGCAGTCCCGAATGTTTATTGTGCGTGTTGCTAGATAAATCACATACACGCTGATTATTCTGAGCGTGAAATCGAAAATTGATCCGAATGGTCCGACCTGAATCCCGAAAGAAACGAGGAGTTGCGCGCACTCTGCCTGAAGCATTGGTGGTTTCAGAACAGCCAGTATTCTCATTATCTTGTTATATTACCATCCTATACCGTGAAAATTATTGCCTTGTTTCACAACCGATGAACTCTGTATTGAAGCTTGCGCAACTACAGCGGACCGGCCAGTTTTTCCTTCGTTATGCTTGGCTGCTTGAGTGTGATAGCGAGCGTTAGTGATACTCCGCTCATATGGAAGCGTGTACTGCTGTTGTGTCTGTGATCTTTGGAGGTCTTCCTTGCTCGCTGTGGCCGTTGTAATATCATGCAGGTGAGAAAACTCTTTAGAAGGCACCTTGGTGTCCTTGTTTAGGTGATCTTGCATATGCACGTTTGCGTCTCACTTGTGAAGAAGTTAAAAGCCCCGGTGACCAGCCAGGTAGTATATATAGTCGATCACCTTGTGGTGCTGCTTGTGACCACAGCATACGGCATTACGGCGCGCATGTTGACGTCTTCACACGTGGCAAAGTGGCGAGGCCATCCTTTTGCGACTTCACGTAAACAGTTTTCAAACCTTTGCTTTAGTCGAGATGCGTCCTTGAACTGAAAACAAAGTAGGTGTGCAGCGTTGTAGATAAAGAAAGGTCAAATATTTTCCACATTTTAGCATCCAAAGATTTGTCGCCTTTCAGCGCTTGTTTTTCTCCTTTTGAGTTAAGTTATTGGGGTCTTCTAGTGCAGCTTATGACTTCCTCGTTCTTGGGGGTCCTTTATACTTGCTGTCTCGCATATGGTATTCCTTTTAACCCTTCAACTGGTAGCAAACAGTATTGTTGACCTAAAAAGAATATCAGCAAAAACGAGACAAATCTAAATATTAGTCTGTGCCTCTCAATTTGCATCTATTTATGTTCCTGCTCAACAGTGGCATTAACAAAAATTTCAATCGTGAGCAGCATCACATGTTTTGATGACAAAATTATAGGACTTCGTCATTCTCTTCTTATAGCGCACACGGTGGTGTTTGGATCGGACCGCTGGTACGATCTGTTGGGAACTCGGCGCTGACGCCCGTGGTTGTACCTGGGTCGCAAGCCCCAAGGGTAGCGTTGGCCTGGCGGCCTGGGGTACAACTGGAAGCATCCGAAGGTCCCGGCAAAGCATGAGTCGACTGGTAACAACAAAACAACTTGTTTATTTTAACATCGCAAAGAGTTGGCGGTCAGGTTTGACCGAAGTAGAGAGACGGGAGAGCACTTCACTCAACAGAAGAAATCGGAGCCCTCCCTTTTGCGTCCGGGGGCAGCTGTTTTTATACTCTCGCAGTTGAGGGCAAGAAGGAACCCCTCAAAAGACGAGCACGTGAATGTACAATGGGCTAATGGTGACGCACACTGTCGTAGCGATGCCGTAGCACCATGACGAGCACGATCTCGTAGCACCCTGTCGAGCACGATCTCGTAGCACCCTGTTGTAGCGCTGCCGGTCGGGCACAATGACTGTAATGAGAGGATGGTCCCTGCTTTGGCATCGCCTGTTTCGGGCACAATGACTGGAATGAGAGGATGGTCCCTGCTTTGGCATCGCCTGTTTCGGGCACAATGACTGGAATGCGAGGATGATCCCTATGCGGTCGCATCGCCGCAGTCGCGCTTGGAAACACCTGGCGATGAGCGTTGCGGCGACGACGATCGGGCCAAAAATGTCTGCCGCCCCGCCGCAGTCGCGCCGGCAAAACCACGTGTCGCAGGCGAATCGCAACAGACCGCCCCGCCGGGGGAAGGAGATCCCGATGGACAGGGGACTGCATCCGCTGTCCGGAGGGATGTCGCTCGATGATGCACATAACCGAAGTCGGGCGTCCCTCGACGTTTCTTGAGCGCAGCGCACAGAGAAGGCCTCGTTCTCTCGTTCAGGTTCGCACGGGACACTGCAAAGTGACTTCGGGAGAGTTCACATTTTTGTTCTCGTTCCCGGCAAGCGCTAGAACTACGCTGAAACTCAACCGCTCAGTCAGCAAGCACGGCACAACCCTCACTAAGCCCTGCCAGGCTCTTTCCCCTTTTTATACCACTGCCTAGTTCCTTACAGTAGTCTAGCATCACTCAGAACGCGTCCACAAATTGAAAACTTGCACTAGAAAGCATATCATCACTTTGAAACACTAAACAAAAGCAATATGTTAAAAAAATCCTGCCTCAGGAAAAAAAACATCAGTAACAAACAATTTTGAGGCTGATTCCTACGTTAGGGGCTTCGACTTAAGCCATCGGCGTTACCGTTGAGACTCCCCTTTTTGTAACGCACCTCAAAGGAATATTGTTGTAAAGCGAGGCTCCAGCGCAGGAGGCGGCCATTTTTGGGAGAGATGGTCTGCAGCCATTGGAGAGGGCAGTGATCCGTCTCAATGATAAACCTCGAGCCGGCTAGATAGCATGACAATTTCTGAACGGCCCACACGAGACACGCACACTCTTTCTCGGTGGCGCTATACGCCTGCTCACGACTGGTCAGCTTACGACTAGCATACAGGACGGGGTGTTCTACTTCTCCATTTTCCCGTTGGCACAGTACAACGCCCATGCCTCGCTCACTAGCATCGCACTGAACAATGAACCCTTTTGTATAGTCTGGCGATCGTAGCACAGGCTGGCTTGTTAGGGCACTCTTTAGGGCGCTAAAAGCTCTTTCCTTTGTCTCGTCCCAGACGACTGTTTGAGGCTCTGTCTTTCTTAGAGCATCCGTCAGGGGAGCCGCGATATCAGAGTACCTAGGGATGTACCTCTGATAGTAGCCGGCGACACCCAAGAACGACCGAATATCGGTCTTTGTGCGCGGTTGCGGAAAGTCTCGCACAGCGGCCACTTTTATTTCAGAGGGGCGGCGACGACCCTGACCAATCACGTGACCGAGGTAGACAACCTCGGCCTGTGCTAACTGGCACTTAGGAGCCTTTACTGTCAAGCCTGCTTCGCGCAGGCGGGTTAGCACTGCCCGCAAGTGTGTCATATGCTCAGACCAGGATGCGGAGAATATCGCTACGTCGTCTAGATACGGTAAAGCGAATTCTTGCTGTCCCCGCAACACTTTATCCATGAGACTTGAAAAACAGTATGGCGCGTTCTTCAAACCAAAACTCAACACTTTAGGACGGAATGTTCCCATTGGTGAAATGAACGCCGCATACCTACTAGCCTCTTCTGTAAGTGGAACCTGCCAATAACCCCTGACAAGATCTAGGGTGGAAATAAACTGAGCGCTACTAACTTTCTCAAGGCGCTCCTCGATGTTAGGGATCGGATAGATTTGATCCTTAGTGATGGAATTAAGCCTGCGGTAGTCGACGCAAGGACGAGGTTCCTTGCCCGGTACCTCAACTAAAATCAAAGGGGAGGTATAATCACTCTCACCTGCCTCAATAACACCGAGCTGTAGCATTTTCTTTACCTCAGCCTCCATAATATTGCTCTGGCGGGGTGACACCCGATACGCCTTGGATCGTACTGGCTCTGGGGAGGTAAGTTCTATATCATGAGTAAGTACAGAAGTCCTACCAGGCCTCTCAGAGAACAGACCTTGAAACTCTTGTAATAGCTGGTGTAGTTCGGTTTTCTGCTCAGGCGACAGCGGCGCTTTACTGATAAGGTCACTAATGACTTGACCGGTGTCTTCCCTGTTCGTCACTGAGCCTAGTCCCGGAAGCTCGACCGGAAGCTCTTCAGGAACGTTTACCATCATGCACACCACTGCTTCCCTTTGTCTATAAGGTTTGAGCAGATTACAGTGGTAAACTTGCTGTGCTTTCCGCTTTCCTGGCAGACTTACCACGTAGTTAACGTCCGACAGTTTCTGAACAATTCGTGCTGGGCCCTCCCACTGCACGTCTAGTTTGTTGTTTAGCGATGTGCGCAATATCATGACCTCATCGCCAACCTCAAAACGACGGGCCCTGGCTGTCCGATCATAATAAACCTTGGCCCTCTGCTGGGCCTTTGCCATTGCTTCACCTGACAACTCCTGTGCCCTTCTTAAGCGTTCGAGGAGCTTAAGCACGTACTCCACCACGACTGGGTCGTCGCCCCTACCTTCCCACGATTCTCGAAGCATGCGAAGCGGAGATCGAAGCGAGCGACCGTACACCAGTTCAGCTGGCGAAAACCCCGTAGCCGCATGCGGCGCGGTCCTTAAAGCAAACATCACCCCAGGCAGACACAGCTCCCAGTCAGTTCGATGTTCAAAACACAACGCTCTCAACACGCGCTTCATGACGGAGTGGAGCTTCTCAACGGAATTCGACTGTGGGTGGTACACTGAGCTGTGTAACAGCTTTACCCCACACCTTTCGAGAAAAGTTGTCGTCAAAGCGCTAGTAAACACTGTGCCCTGATCTGATTGGATTTCCGCAGGAAAACCAACTCGCGCAAATATGGACAGTAGTGCATTAACTATCTCAACTGAGCTGAGTTCTTTAAGCGGCACTGCTTCAGGGAACTTTGTCGCTGGGCAGATCACAGTCAAAATGTGTCTGTACCCCGTGGCTGTTACCGGCAGAGGTCCCACAGTATCAATAACGAGCCGTCTAAAAGGCTCCGTAATGATAGGTACCAATTTCAACGGCGCCCTCGATTTGTCCCCTGGTTTGCCCACCCGCTGACAAGTGTCACATGTCCTCACGAAATGGTCTGCGTCCCGAAAACACCCTGGCCAATAGTACTCTTGCAAGAGACGGTCCTTAGTTTTCTTAACTCCTAGGTGTCCGGACCACGAACCCCCATGCGACAAGCGCAACAGATCCTGACGATAGCATTGAGGCACGATCAGCTGATCGAACTCCACTCCTCTTCGGTCTAGATACTTCCGGTACAGGACTCCACCTCTTTCCACAAAACGCGCAGTTTTCCTGGCGATACCTTCTTTGACATTGCAGCGCACGTTTTCCAGGCTGCCATCCTTTTTTTGCTCGGCTATCAAAGCCGACCGGCTGACTTTTAGCAACCTATCAAGTCCGTCTGACGTAGGCGCGATGAGCAAATCAGTAGATAGCTCTTCTAACTTTCCCGAATCGGGATTTTCCTCTCCAGTATCTGGCGCCTTTAACGTTACAGACTCAAGTTTATTCAGTTCGGGCGTGCTCGGAATATCAGCTTGCTGCGCCTCTGACCCTTTTTCGTTGTTTGATAACGTCGGCCCCGCAACTACCGCCTTTGCAGCGAGCTCCCGAACCTTCGATCTGGTTAAGGCCTGAACACTAGCTTCACCAAACAAAAGCCCCTTCTCGCGCAGGAGGTGATCGGACCTGTTTGAAAATAGGTACGGGTACTGGGGTGGCAGCATAGATGACACTGCCGCCTCTGTCTCAAGCGCTCCGAAAGGTCCTTCAATAAGCACCTTTGCTACTGGCAGACACACGCTATGAGCTTCCTCGGCTTGCTTGATCCACGCGCACTCGCCCGTGAACATATGGGGTTCTACGTAAGATGGGTGAACTACATCCATCGTAGCTGCGGAATCGCGAAGCACTCGGCACTCTTTCCCGTTCACGAGGAGGTCTCGCATGTAAGGCTCGAGAAGCTTCATGTTCTCGTCAGTGCTGCCTATTGAAAAAAACACAACTTTTGGTGTTGTTTCCGGACACTGCGCCGAAAAGTGACCCGGCTTCTGGCACGTATAACACAAGCGCGCTCGCCTCATCTCGAACCGCTTTCTGCGTTTGGCTGCCGCCGTCTCTTTACGTTTGGTCGGACTGCTTTCGCTCGCATCCGCACTACGCGTGTCCCCCTTTAATCTCATGGGCGTGAACTTCGGCCTCTCAAACTTCGAGCCAAATTCACCCTTTTGACCGTCCTTAGCTCCGCGAGCCCGACGCGTCACAAACTCCTCGGCTAGCTCAGCGGCTTTAGCCACCGTACAAACGTCTGGCCTATCCAAGACCCAGTATCGCACGTTCTCCGGTAACCGACTATAAAACTGTTCTAGCCCGAAACACTGCAGAACTTTATCGTGGTCACCGAACGCTTTCTCTTCTTTGAGCCACTCCTGCATGTTCGACATAAGCCTATACGCAAACTCTGTATATGACTCACTTCTGCCTTTCTCATTTTCCCGAAACTTCCGACGGAACGCCTCCGCAGACAGCCGGTACTTTTTTAGCAGACTCGATTTTACTTTGTCGAAATCCTCTGCTTCCTCTCTATCCAAGCGAGCGACTACGTCGGCCGCCTCGCCGGGTAACAAAGTGAGCAAGCGCTGTGGCCACGTTTCCCGAGAGAACCCCTGCTTCTCGCACGTTCGCTCAAAGTTAACCAGGAACAAACCAATGTCCTCTCCAAGCTTAAACGGCCGCATCAGGTCAGTCATTTTGAACAATACTCGTTCTCCTGCACCGTGTGCCTGACTTCCATTACGAGCGCGTTCCATCTCTACCTCAAGACGCTTCATTTCCAAAGCGTGTTGACGGTCACGCTCTTCTTTTTCTTTCTGCTCTTTAAGTTCGCGCTCCTGTTTCTCTTTTTGCTCTTTAAGTTCGCGCTCCTGTTTCTCTTTTTGCTCTTTAAGTTCGCGCTCCTGTCTTTTTGACCTCTCCTCAATAGTCTCAAGGCATTCCGACAGCTCGTCATCCTCAGCCTCTAACTCAAGAATAGTCCTTAGCAGTTCAGGTTTTCTGAGTTTGTCTGAGACATCCAGACCCAACTCTCTTGCAAGCTCCAACAATTTCGGTTTGCGCAACGACTTCAAATCCATGGCTGCTCTGAATGCTGCTTTCTCTACTGCTTACTATTGTCTTGCCGCAAACTAACCCGGCAGCAACGACAACCACAATTACCAGCTCTGTTTCTGACACTAACAAAAAGCCTGGCAAAGCTCAGAAGAAGAAAGTCCCGCACTCACCAAACCTCGCAGGCAGGAATTCCGCGCAGTCGTTCCGCTGCAGGCAACCAGTCGTCACACAGGGCTCGTTGCACTGCTCCCGGATCGTCGTTGAGCTGCTCAGCATACAGTCAACTGCATCTCTTCGCTGCTGGCCTCCGTTGTCGCGATCTCACCGCTGGCAGACAGATGTTTGAAGTCGTAGGCGATCTCACCGCTGCCAACCAGATGTTTGGGATCCGACCGCTGGTACGATCTGTTGGGAACTCGGCGCTGACGCCCGTGGTTGTACCTGGGTCGCAAGCCCCAAGGGTAGCGTTGGCCTGGCGGCCTGGGGTACAACTGGAAGCATCCGAAGGTCCCGGCAAAGCATGAGTCGACTGGTAACAACAAAACAACTTGTTTATTTTAACATCGCAAAGAGTTGGCGGTCAGGTTTGACCGAAGTAGAGAGACGGGAGAGCACTTCACTCAACAGAAGAAATCGGAGCCCTCCCTTTTGCGTCCGGGGGCAGCTGTTTTTATACTCTCGCAGTTGAGGGCAAGAAGGAACCCCTCAAAAGACGAGCACGTGAATGTACAATGGGCTAATGGTGACGCACACTGTCGTAGCGATGCCGTAGCACCATGACGAGCACGATCTCGTAGCACCCTGTCGAGCACGATCTCGTAGCACCCTGTTGTAGCGCTGCCGGTCGGGCACAATGACTGTAATGAGAGGATGGTCCCTGCTTTGGCATCGCCTGTTTCGGGCACAATGACTGGAATGAGAGGATGGTCCCTGCTTTGGCATCGCCTGTTTCGGGCACAATGACTGGAATGCGAGGATGATCCCTATGCGGTCGCATCGCCGCAGTCGCGCTTGGAAACACCTGGCGATGAGCGTTGCGGCGACGACGATCGGGCCAAAAATGTCTGCCGCCCCGCCGCAGTCGCGCCGGCAAAACCACGTGTCGCAGGCGAATCGCAACAGTGGTGATACGCGATCTGGACCGGGTGAGGTGGGTCTTCACTGCACGAATCAGGAAGCGACGCCGAAGTCGGGCATCGTGATGATGAAAAAAAGTAGAAAAGATTGTATTCACTTCATTGGTACGCGGTTGTGTCACTCATCCGAGTCTCGAGCGGTTCTGGTTAACACGGGGGCCAGGACGGCCTTAGATAACCCCTTGCGGTCTTATGGTCATCGACGTATTCGTCGGGAGCCTGTGGAAGTATTAGTGCTTTCGTCAGGTTCTGTCGTCGAGCTCCTCACCTTCGGAATTTCTTCCCTTCGTCCGCGAAGACGCGTTCGCCACATTACGCCAGCTTCTGATATCCCCACCTATTCTGCGCCACTTTGACCCTGACGCTCCTACAGATATCCACACGGACTCTAGTGGTGTAGGCCTCGGCGCTATTCTTGCCCAGCGTAAGTCTGGCTTCGAAGAGTACGTCGTCTCTTACGCCAGCCGCACTCTCATCAAAGTGAAAACAAACTATTCAGTCACCGAAAAATAATGTCTTGCAATCGTTCGGGCAATCACCAAATTTCGACCTTACATATATGGCCGTCCATTCGACGTCATGACTGATCAGCACACTCTGCGCTGGTTGTCGTCATTAAAACACCCAGGTGGTCGCCTAGCTCGTTAGGTACTTCGTCTGCAGGACTATGACATCCGTGTTGTATATAGGTCACGGCATAAACATTCATATGCCGACGCTCCTTCGCGCTCACCACTGCCCAGTAAGTATGGTGCTCCGTCTCTCTCCAGCTACGATTCTTCGTCTCTTACATTCGCCGACATGCCAGCACAGCAACGCCGGGATCCTTGGTTAGCCTCTCTTCTATAGAGTGTTTATCTCAAACATCACCACGTATGCCACCGACCGCTCGCTTCGGCGCACTGCTCGCCACTTTGCCATCGCGAAGGGCTCCTGTACCGCCGCAACCACCTACCTGATGGCCGTAAATGGTTGCTAGGGATTCCTCGCCATCTACGTTCCGACATCTGTGCCTATTTTCATGCGGATCCGCAATGCGCCCATGCCGGTGTACTAAAGACGTATGCACGCCTACGGCTTCGATACCACTGGTGAGGAATGTACCGCTTCGTTCGGCAGTACGTCCACTCGTGCTCCAAGTGCCAACGCCGCAAGAGCCCGCCTCGAAAATAACAGGGCCGCTCCTACCATCGCCTTGTCAATCCCGGGCTTTCGACCGTATTGGCATTGATTTGTACGACCCTCTACCGTACACCCCAGATGGCAACCACTGGACCATAGTTGCCGTGGATCTCCTCACGCGCTACGCCGAAACTTCAGCGCTCCCCGCGGCCACAGCATGTGAAGTCGGCTTGTTCACTTTTTGCAACCTTATTCAAAGACAAGGTGTGTCTCGCAGGCTACTGAGTGACCGTGGTCGTTCATTCCTCTCCGAAGCTGTAGAAGCCCTTCTTCGCGAATGCAATATTGTCCATAGAACTACATGCGCCTATCATCCGCAAATCAGTGGTACGACTGGACGCTTTAATCGTACTCTCGACGACATGCTCGCCATGTGCGTTTCCGCTGACCACACTAACTGGGACCGCATCCTTGCTTTTGTTACGTATGCTTACAATAGCGCTACTCAGTCTACTACGGCATTCTATGCCTTCTTCTTTATGGCCGCGAACCTTCCTCCTTTACGGACACGATTATTTTGTATCGCCCCAACGGTTCCGAATCTACGACTCTATCCGAAGCCGCCACTTATGCCGAAGAATGTCGTCAGATTGCACGCTCACTTACCGCACAAGGCCAGGCCAGCCAGAAACATGGTCGCGACGCATGGTAAGCTTGACTTTTCGATCATATATTCACCTGGAACGCTGGTATGGCTCCGCGTTCCCGCCTCTACTCCTTGCCGTCCTACAAAGTTCAGCTCAAAGTATGACGGCCCTTACTGTGTTCTACGACAGACGTCCCCGGTCAACTACGTCGTTGAGCCTATTCAGCCATCTACGGACCAGCGGTATCGTGGACGCGAAACTGTTCATGTCGGCCGACTGAAGCCTACGACTCACCAGTGCTCCCTGTTCCGTAGGCAGTCAGGATGGTTACTTTTTCGCCGGGAAGTGATTGTATACAGTAACAAATCCGGGCGCCAGCAGAAGAAAAAGACGGTGGTTTTTGTTAGTGCTCGCGCTCGCTCCGCTCGGCCGTTGCCTTTTTCTGTGCATTTATATAAAACGCCGAGCGCGTCTAACCCTAAACGCGTACTAGCAATTAGAAAGCTTATTACTAGGCGCGCATAATTCATTCAGATGTCACCGGTCGATGTTTTCGTTGCTTGATTGATAGTCTGGGATATCTGTGGTTAACACGTTTCTTTTTTTTCTGCACACTTTTTATAATTACGGACGAAAGGGAAAGTCGTCCATGCGAATGAAAAACCTAACGCTTAGAACGTCAAAGAAGGTACTTTGATGGTCGCCGATGTTTCGTCGATGTACCGTGACTCGAGTGATGCACGAAAGTGGTGCCAGCAGGAAGAAACGTCGAGCGTGTACGTATACATATATATGAGCTCTACAACATGGAAGCAGACTTGTAGGGTCGATGCGTAGGAAAGACAAGATTGCGACAGGGCCGCCACCCGAGCCTAATGCGTGGCATGTATTCCTGTCACTTGTCCCCGTCCCACTGCCAATCGAATGCCATGGAAGACGCGGGGCTGCCGCTCAAAACAGAGTCAAGGCGCGACTTCGACCGCATATCCGGCGTCGGCACAGCAGACCTTACATTCTACAGGGTTCGGACACGCCACTATGTAATGGCCCGCGTCATTCTCCGGCTTGTTCTTTTTCTTCGTTTTCTGCGCTCCGCATGAGGAGCTTTGTTCGAACTTTGCTCATATTATTCCGCTCCGGGCACTGTCCCCATGGCGATGGTCTTGTTATTTTCTGTACTATAATCTGGAAGGACGGTATGCGCGAGTGGCATCAGCGTGTGTGGCATCGCGCGTCCCAGCGTTGTTGGCATCCCAATTGGAATTCGACTGTGTCCCTCTCGGAGTTCAGCCCGGAGTCGAGAGAGCGTGGAGGCTCGGTCTTTAATGCGGCTGGCTTCGCCGCACGCTCGTGCGCGCATTCAGCCCCGGTTCGGAACGCGAAGTAGCCATTGCTGTCCGGCAGATGGCCATCAAGGCACGTCTAACCCCCCCCCCCCCCCCCCCTCTCTTAGTTTGGTTGTATAACAGTTGTGCGAGCGCCCCCTATCCCTTTCCCTCTGTTTCTCTCCCCATTCCATTTGCCTGGACCAGCGCCGTGCCTCTGCGTTTTCTGCTCTCTCTGAAGGCTCTTTCGGTCTGTCTATCATTCTGTCCATGCGGGCGAAGCGGCGGCGTGCTTTCATGCTGCCGGCTGACGCTCCCCTCCTCTCTCTCTCCATCGTCATCCCAGTGCCCCTGCTGAATCCCCAACGTCCCAGCGCGGCGTTCGCTCACGGCGGCGAATACCGCCGCTATGCTGGAAGCAGTGCTAAGAAAAAAAAGGACGTCCAGCAGAAATTCGAATTGGAAATGGACACCGTCCATGGCGATAGACGTCTGAGCCAAGTAATGCAGCACAAAAATGTGCAGCGGGCGAGTGTGAGAAAGAGGATGCAAGAAATAAAGAAAGAAAAAGAAAAAGAAAATGTCGCAATGGAGAGGCAAAACAAGTGGAGCCGAACGTTGAAGAGAGGTTACCATGGGACGTAATATAAATCGAACTGTCGTTTTGTGTTTCCTCGTATCCCACCCTGCGCCTGCTGTGCCCCCCCTCCCTTCCTCCCCTTGTCCCCTTGTTCCATCCCTCGCTTCAGTGTTCACCGACCGGCCTTAGCCGGCCGGCCGCTCGCTCGCTCGCGCGCGCTGGCCTCTACTGACTGGCTGATATCGGGCTCCCTCTTTTTGCTTGCGTTCTTGTTCTTTTTCTTTCTTTAACGAATTTATGGAGAGGGGTCGAGGATCGGTCGAACGATATCTGAAGTCCATCCCGCGCTTGTGTAACTATTTCTCTTTCTCTCTGTCTATCTCTCTCTCTCGTTCTTTTTTGTTCCTCGCTCGCGGTATGGCTCCTGCACCACGCGTGCGTCCGTCCGACGCGCTTATATTCTTTGTGCAGTACGGTGACCGTTGATGGTTTCCTACCGTTTTTTGGTAATCGCGCCACTCCCGCTTCCAGGCGTCGCTTTTTATTGTAATTTCTTTTCCTTTCTCCTCTTCTCATCGTTGCGTCGCTGTCCAGGTCCACGCGCAGCGCGAAGCGACGGCTCGGACCGACGCCTTCGCAGCTGAGGCCCTTCGCGCTGGTGGAGCGTTGCTCGTCGTTCGCAGGCCGTTGTGTCCGGCTGATCCGCAGTGCGCTCCGGGGATATATCGCGGGCCTCGGCCTTTTTGCCTTATTTCCTCCCGTCGAGCCTGGCTTATCTAGCAGGCTGAAAATGCGCAGGGTGTGCGATTGGGAGGCCTCCGCGCGCGCGCGCTCGTTTGCTCTTCTTTTTTCCATTTGTTCCTTTGCTACGACGCTCGTGTTTAAGAAGCGGAGGCTGTGAGCGAGGTGTTCGATAGAGGGGCTGTCTGACTGGTCAGTGCGGGGCAGGTTCTACGCATTACGCGGGCCCCGATGGACCAATATAACACCGGTTATCCGTGTGGCTTCATTTGTGTTCGTCCAACTTTTGCGTCTCTCAGGATGACAAACCTAATTAAGGAAAGGAGACAGATGTATATTAGCGTGCCGGAGCGAAGAAAATGCATCCCTGCAGGCAGTTTCTACCCACAGTTAGCACTTCTCCCTCTCATTTCTCGAACTAGGTAATAAGCACTGCGTGTACACGGGGAAGCGCTGACGCCCATTAGCAGTTAGATAATTATGGCGAGGAGGGTACCAGTCTCAGTGAAACGCATGATGACACATATTTGATAAGCTACATTGCACTTTTTTTCATTGCTCATTTTGCTTTATTTGATTTGTTTATTTTTCTACGTCGTTCTCGTAATGTAACGGATTTGAAAGACCGCTGAAAGACGCTATAGCTGCTCCAGAGAAGACATTGTATCGGTTTATAAAAGGATTTGCTGAGTGCCTAGTTGCTGCATACCTGAGAGAGTGCGTAAAACAGACTAGTCCGCCCCTTTTCTTTCATGCTATGTCTGCTCGCTAACTGTACCTTGTAACCATTTCCTCCGCTAGGCCAAAAAAACGCAAACCTACGATGTTCTTCTCTCATCTGGCGCACTATGTTATACCAGAGCCGAATTAAGTTCAGCTTGCCATTGGTCGGCTGTGCTCACTAACGACATACCCGACATCGCAATAGCCTAAGTGTTTGGTCTTACGAACAGGTTCCAGCCTAAGAACCTTTTTGCGATTACGGGCACCGTTCAAGTATCGTTTTGTGCCTTGATTGCAAACGTCGCGTATAATAGCCAGCGCATCGCGTGCGACGCGGGTTCGACAATTGTAAACATTGCTTCGCCTTTGGTAGCCAGCTCACGCGGCGGGGGGGTGGGGGGTGGGGGGGGGGGCTGCGTTACCAACGTCCCGTGCTCGGCGCACCGTGGCCGGGAATGCAGGCCCGGGGCCCCACGGCGTGTCTCCATATTACGCACATACCCGCGGTGGCGCGCAGCGATTGCCTGTCGCGCGTTGCGTGCGTGTTTCGGGGGCCTCGGACGACGCTTGTTACACGCCGGGAGATGGAGAGAGAGAAAGAGCCCGGGGCGTTGTTAATGTAATCTCGGGGCGCTGGCCAGCCGAGTGTTATGGCGCGCTCGGACGGCCGCATTGCTCGCGCTGCCCTCCCTGCTTGTAGCTCGCTTCCCCCCTACCCCAGCCCCTCTTGCCCATTCGGCGCGTCGCTGCGTTGTCCGCCTGTGTACCGTTTCTGGTTGTTTCTCCCGCCGCGCTGTCGCTGCTGCTTGTGCCGCCGCTGCTGCTGCTGCTGCTGTCGCCGGCGGAGCGGCGATTACGCTCGGGGGGTTCTCGGCACGGCCCCGTGGCGCGCCCGTGCGCCGGGCAGAGGTGCCTCGCCTCGCTTTGCTTGGCACTGCGTGCCTGCGACCTCTACCCTCACTGCTGCCCTCCTCTTTTTTCTCTCATTGCTTTCCGTTCTTGATATTCGTAGCTTCCTTACTATATTTTTTCCGTTTCTGTTCTGTCCGCTTGTTGATTGTTGGGTTGGCTGAGGCTTTGAAGCTCCTGTACTGGACGTTTTCCTGTTTTTGTTTCTTGCATGCTTGTTTGTTTTCTCGCGCATGCCTGTAGCATGCTCACGTCTTTCGCACACCGGTTCCTCGGCGCATACCTAGTGCACAAAGAGTTGCTCCTTAGTTTTCTTTTTTCGTTGCATCGCGTTCTCCTTCGGGCATACCTCGCTTACGGTGCGTTGCCAAGCCACCTGCCAATTTGCGGCCCCTATACTCGCCGTGTTGTGAGTGTTGTCGCACGTCGTTTGTGAGGATATTCGGAAAGCTAAACGTACCGTGTAAAAAAAGTTATCTGATACGCGGAGGCTTTAGCATCGTGCATGTCCCACAAGGCTGAATTATGCCATTAAGGTGGCCCTATATACTGTGCGCTGGTGCGGAAACAAAAAAGAAAAAGAAAACTCCGATCGCGCATGCGTATGAGCGAACGACGCACCGATACCCGTTGATGCCTCCTACGTTGGCGCGGCTTACGCACGCCTACATGGGAATAATGCAGGTGGCTGCAGCTGCATCAGGAGTCATGATAGAAGCCCGTTGGCGCGAAAGAAGCCCGCTTCCTGATGGCCACGCGTGATGATCCCACGAGTAATGAACCCGTTTCGCGAGGTGTTGGAATTAATTTGCGCTTCGGATAGCGTGGCGCTTCCTGCGCGCTACCGAAGCCATCCTGGCCAGCTCTTTGGAAAATTAATACGACGTGCCATTTCGTCGTTGTGTTGACCTCGCAAGGCGGCATATACGCGTACATGCGATCAAGGCGCGCAGACTTTGTGGCGCGTCCTTCGCGTGCTCGTTGATCTGAGGATTATAGGCCCGCTACTGGCTCGACAAATTTGTCCTGTGTGCTTGCTGATTATTTATATGGCCGCGTTAAAGAATCCGATACCTTGCTCATATTGCGCACTCGGCTTCCTGTTTGGCCGACGCGCTGGTTCCGTGCGAAATGCGTGATGCGGCGTCGGCATAATGTTGCAGGCGCCCTCTCAAGACATGAAAATGTATGGCATTAATGCTCAATACTTTGGCTACATCCATATACGAAGTAGCTCTGACCTTCTAAAAAGTTCCACCGTGCACCTTGTGTTACGCCGACTCTTGAAAGTGCTCGTAGGCTGGTAACTTGCGGACGATTTTACAAGTTCTCAACTCCTGAAATCCAGATACTGGATTAGGCCTGCACTTATCTGATGTCACAGTAGTGGCGCTGAGCTCTCGTTATCAACAGAATAGGGTGGTCGTGGGAGGCGTGCGGTAAGAAAGGGATAGAATCAAACGAAAAGAATCGTTGCGTTATACCAGCCAAAGATTGTAGACAGTATACCAAGCACCAAGTCGCTAGTTTTGCTACTGCTGCCGATGAACTGTCAACACATCATCTACCATCTGCGACATGCGATTTGCTTTCCCCTCATAGCGTGCGTGAGGATGCTTTAGAGCCTCTCCGTGCGCTAAAGCTCGGTTCCACCACATGCGGCTGCGAGGAGACGATAAGGCATTTCCTTTAAGATATGTTCGTTAAAGTATGCCTAGAGACTAACACTCGACCGCAGTAGATCGACTGATGAATCGCGCCCATGTCAGAAAAGAGAATACTCGGACGCTGGTCCAGACCGTCCTCAGCACAAAGGGTGCCGAACGCGCCGTTGCGCTTCCTAAAGACATACGGACTGAATGCGACTTCGAGAATTGGTATAGGCTACATTTACCTTTACAATCACACATACTCTCTATACATTCAGCTTATATGCGGTCTTTTTCTCTCTCTGTTTTGTTTTATTTTAGCTCGTCTGTCCTTTTCTCGCCTTTACGTCTCTTTAGCCCTATGCCCCAGTACCGGGTAGCCAGCCGCTATATACACAGGTTGACCTCCCTGCCTCACCCTCTCTTTTCCCTCTTCTTCCCCAATGCTCTAAAGCATCCCCCTGACGCGTCGCACTTCACTGGGCGGTGACCGAGAGCATGATTGCGGACCTCTGTTCCTATGGCACCTAGTGCACACATTAGTTTGACATAAAGCGTTTAAGACATAGACGTCAGTCGTAGTCAATCAAAGGCTAGAGTTCCTATCTATATTAATGAAACGTTAGTATTATCTGCTTCTATATCGCTCAAGCGATTCTTCGCGCACGAATAGCGAAAGCGGGAAAGCGTGATATTTACCAAAAAGAAGTTTTGCTGCGTACCCTACATGTGAACCTCCTGGTTGTCCCTTACTGTTCGCAAATATAACTTCAGGCACGTGAAAACCTAATTGCCGTCGTAAAGAAGAAATCATATATATGTAGTGCGTCTTCTATCAAATTATGACTCTGTAAGTGCATTAGAAAATTTCTGTCGAAGTAATCATGGAAATTTGGGGGGGGGGGGGTATAAAAAATTCCGGAATCTCGCTCGCACATATTTATTTGTCGCGATGGGAAAAAAAGATTTCTGGGTCCCTTGGAGGTGCTAAATATTGTCTGTGGTGAACGAGCTAGCGCAAACTGGTGCATACTTAAATTGGGTCAATTATTCTGGCATGTGGCTTTCTTTTAGTTCTCATCGTATAGATGGTCAACTAGGCATTGTTTGAGCTACCATCTTGCTTGAGGCGCGGCTCCCCACTGTGCCTTGCACTGCAGCGTTTTGATATTCGCGCGGGAAACCTGGATGCATGTTTCACCCGTTGGTTCACTATTAGCCTCGTCCGTACGTAGCAGAAGAAACATAAAGGGTGAAACGCGAGGGCCTAATCTGACCGTCGGACGATGTCCACCCGAACGCAGCATCTGCGAGGAGGAAAGGGCCAGGGCGCACAAAACCGAGTTTGTGCGGCGCGGTAATGAGACGGCGGCCGCTCATTCATGCGAACGCATTCTCCGGGTGAGCGGGACTTCGGGAAGAAGGGCCAAGTGTAAGGAGTCTGGCCCTCCCCATTCCCGAAACGCGCTCGCGGAAACGCGGTCCTTGCTGCGGACCCACTGGACCGGATTCATCTGTTCCCTTGGAAACAACGCACCACTTTCCCGGGCCTCCCCCCGCCGCCCCCCTTACACCGTCGGCCCGGACCGTTGGCCTTAGTATACAGGCGCGTGGAAGGCGCGCGCACGCGCGTGCGAGAGCCCTGGACGCCCAGGCGGAACGTTCTCATTACGCGAATGGTCATATTCTCTGGAGCGAAAGATATATACGGGACTGGGAAATACAGCAGCAGCAGCAGCAGCCCCAGCACCGGCGGGGGCAAGCAGCAGCAGCAGCAGCAGCAGCAGCGCCTCGGAGGTCCGAGGGAAGGAGCGGATTAGAGGAGCCACCTTTCGCATTAATCACGCACCCGCATCGATTCCGCAGTGTCAGCGCCAGCGAGGTCGCCCCATTAGCGTCATAAATTCGAGGAGGCCCGCCTTGGGCAACGGTGTTCTGCCTCCTCGCTCTTCCTCCTTTGCGTCCTCGTGCTTTTCTCCCCACGCATCCCCCCCCCCCCCTATTTTTTTGCCCCGTTATACCTACGGCCGGCCTCAGCTCCAGCCCGCGCGCCGTTTGTTGTTGGCAGCGGTGCCGTTGTTTTCTTGGCGGAACCCATTGGGTGCGGGCCGCGCCTGTTTCGCCGCTCATCGGTCGCCCGCCGTGCGGCGATGCCTTTGTTCCGTCCGAACTGTGGACGTGCTTCACGGCGGCGAGACCCGCCCTTCAGGGTGCATTCCTGGCGGTCGTCTGTTTCTGACGTCCGCGGAAGAAACGGCACCGCTACGCCCCTTCTTCGGGGAGGGCCCTTTCAATCCTCGGAAGAGGCGAACATGTGTCGCCGAGCTCCGTTCTTTTGGACGAGTGCAGGTACGCACGCTGATATTTCAAACAGTTTGGAAACTGGCGAGCTGCCCTCGTGCCTTCGAAGTTAAACGGGTACGTCCGGGAGCGCCGACAAGATTGTTGGAATGGGATGGTAATGCGTTGAAACAGAGGCCGAAATAGTAGTGATGAATAGCAGAAAAGCGATGGAAGTATGCGCCCACCGCTGCCACGTGCTGCACACATCCGGTTTACTGTGCCGTGGTACCCTGCGTTTTGTCCAAATCGCTCCGATAATTCAGGCGTCGATAATGTGTTTACTGTAATTCGAGAAGCATCCTTTTCGTTCGTGTTTTTTTTTTTTTTTGTGACCCATTATTTGTTGACCATGTTCTGCGGTGCTGCCAGCTGGAGTCAGGTAATGCACCATTACTGTACGCATACAGCGAGGTTGCGCTTATTTATCTCTTCACTACCAGCTTTATTCTGATTCGTTATGTGCACTTTTCTCATGAAACTCGACTTGGTTCTCGTTTCAGTGTTTTCCGTGTACATCTTGGCCATGCGTCACCTAATTTTTATGGAAGACTGATAACCAATGGTTCTCTGTTTAAAGCATGCACGTTAGCGACTAGCATAGCAACACAGCATATCGGCATGTCATTTGTGACTGTCTTATGCTACAGTCTTCGTCGCCATGGGAGCTGTCCCTGCAGTCCGCCGACCGTGTATATGTTACAGGAGGAGGCGTTAACCCCGTCAAGAGCGGCTTCACATTGTTCGATTCATGTGAAATGAGCTGCACACCTCCTTCAACTGGAATGATAGACTAACGGAGCTGCTGCGTCACTGGCCACCTTTCTGCACACCGGTAATGCATAATAGGTCAAACGCTGCGCGTCATGCAGTGAGTACTTCATGAGTGCGAAGCGACCCGAGTGACAGTCTAGAACTCTTGTGCATTCTCTCCCTTGCACTCGGTGTTCACCCTTTTCGCTTCTCCCTTCTTTCTATTCCCCTTTCTCTTCTCCCAGTGTAAGGCAGTAAACCGGATGGCCGTCTGGCTGACCTCCCGGTCTTTCCTGTCCTTGTTTTTTCTCACTTGGGTCAGCTAACAGCTTTGAGGACGACTTCATATACCCTGATTAGCTTCGGATTCGCTGCACTCTAAAAAAAAATAAAAAATGAAATAAACACAACCTCGCGGCAGCTACTACCGTAAGGTAACTGGTTGTCACAAACGTTCTTAGGTTGATAGTAACGGGCAGCTTGTGGCTGTAAGAGTTCGTTAAGATAATCAGCTTGACCCGCTCGGTACTAATAAGAAATGTCAACTCTGCTAAGACTTGTAACATGCGGCAAGTGCTTCTACATTGCGCAGTTTTTCATGGCACACTCTCTGCATCACACTTGATTACATGACATGCGTCATCGGAATACGTCATTCTTCGCGCGATTACAGTAACAATCAGCACAAGGTGGTAATACAGCGCGATGGTGTCAGTTGAATCGGTGAAAAAAAAAGATATTGAACATATATACAACGTTTTTGTATTGTATATATCGAACCGATTTTCTAGAATTATGTATACATAGCCAGCAGAGGACTAGGATTGTTAATATCACCAAGGAGTTGGTACATCATGGCACTAACGTACGCCTCATTATTGCGATTGCGCACAGCAACAGATCACACGTTAAATTTGTTGCTTGTATTTCCAATAGCAATATCCGTGATTGATCTCTACCGTTTCCGAGAAGTTTGTATGAAAGTATAATGTAGTGCTAAAGTATTTAATATATTAGGTATACTTTCAACTCGGTGGCTTGTCCAGTCTTTACAAACACTTTTCAGTGATTCCTTCCTTCGCGCTGTGTTAATGTTTACCTCTATAAACAGGTTCATCAAATGATTTACTGATCGTAAAGGTAAGCGCTGTGTCGACCAATCAACTGCAGTGGTTTTCAATTGCGTGTACCCCGAATTTACTGATGCACCAATATTGGATAAAGATTGCCAAGTATTAGATATCTTTTATAGTTTTTGAGGATTCCGCTTTTCAGCACTCTTACCTTACTGGTTGAAATGAAAGGTGCAAATGTTAATTATTTATTGCGAACGCTCAGGAGCCGTCCGCACAGTTCCTTCTCCGTCGAAGTTCATGGCGCGCCACACCGCCACCTCTTTTGTGGAGCATTGCGAAACGGCCTCGGTGCTTGCCTGGCGAATGTGCCGTGAAATGATTTACTTGGCGTGTCCCCAAATATCGGTACTTTGGGCCGCCGAGCCGTGGGCATTTCCCTCCCTCTGTCAGCTGGCGTTTCCTACTCAAAACAGCCAGACTGACTTTGGCGTCCGAGCACTCATTTTCGCTTCGTGCTCCGGCCTTTGATCTGAACGCTGGCTCTGAAGTGGAGCTTCGCTGGGAGGAGGCGTGGGACGATGGGGAACACGTAAGCGTGACATGGGGGGAGCCGTTAAACTTTTCTTCAGCGCGGCTGAAGAAGGATGGCGGCCCACAATCGAGACTATATCGCGCTCGCGCGCGCCGAGGCCATCATCATTGCCGTCGGCACCGGGATAGCGGGGAGAAGAAAAGGGAGTAAAAGCTATGGGATAGGGAGAAAGGGCACGATCGTGGGAGAGCGCGTCCAGAGGCGGCTTCCTCCTCTCTCAACGCGACGGCGTCGGCGGCGTCGTCATCTTCAGCGGCAGCACTCGCGCTCTTGGCCGCCAGCCCGTATTACTGTTATTACTGCATTTCGGGTCGCGGCGTTCGTTCGTGGTGTGGGCATGCCCTCGCTTCTCTCGGCTCCTGCTTGCTGCGTTGTGCGCCGCTTCTATTCACTCTTGGCGCGGCTGCCTCTGCAGCACCAGTGTCTCTGAAACAAGCTTCCTCCTCCGCATCGCCTTCGCTCTCTTACTTTATTGTCGTTTTGTTTTGGGCTCGTTGTTTCTTTGTATCCCTGTGCGGATACCGCTTTTATTCTTTCTTATTTTTTCCCCCATACTGCTGCTGCCTTTCCACACGTATTCCTTTACTTCTGGTGTCGTGCCCGCTCGGACTTTCGCGATCCCTCTCCGTGGCCGATGTTGCCACTGCCGTTGTCGGGCTAAAGGACATCAGGCTGGCCATTTCTTTTTCATTACTACCGCAGCCGGAGTCGCGGCTCATTTAGGCCGACAGCATTTTCCACGCCGGAGCAGTTTTTGTACACGGGTGCCTCGCGGTGGGCGAAGGAGAAGCGAGATGGATGGAAAGCTGGCTCCCATACGTCCGCCGTGCGTTCGCGTGGCGTGTGTATTTGCGCCGAGGCTCTCGGTGATGTCAGGTTTGTGATGGGAGATAATGCTGCAACGACAGAAAGGTGAGAATCGCGGGGCTGGAACGTATAGTGTGCGTAAAAGCGAGCGTTCTGCTAGACTGACGGACGCTGTAAATGGGAGTATGGGAAACAGACAACGACAGGCTGCATCCTGCTTTGTGACGTAGGAGAGGAGGAAATACTCCCAGTACATAACAGTAAGGAGAGGACCCGGTAAGGATTCCTTTCGATTCGTTCTATGGCGTTCTTATCATCTACCGCTCACGAACAGCGAATGGATCGCGACGATAACGTAGGCGGAGCTAGCTCTGCTCGTACCTCCGACAAAGCGCGAGAAGGCAATTAATTGTAATGGAATTGCTATATTATCTGTGTTCGTTATACGTTTCTTCTCGTCCTGCTTATTGGCGGGTACACTTGCTCATGCAGGGTATGTTAGGGCTATATTTTCACCTGTCCTACTTATTCTGGGCAGCCATCAAGTTTGCCGAGATGGGAGCGAAAATATTCAGGAAAGTACATTGCGTCGAGCTTGTGTCAACATAACGCGTGGAGTGCAACGGACGCCTAGCTGCCGTCTTTATTGTGACGCATTTCTAGTGCTACACATTTCTTTTGCGCAGATTGCACCAAAGACGTTGCTTTCATTTCTAAATTGGGCACGATTGCCTGACTCTCTCTCTCTCTCTCTCCTCACTTTTTTTTTTTGGCGGCGCGTTATAATCGTTCTGTTCGTTACGTTCAATGAACTGTGTGGTGTCTTATTGAGTGGTTTTCTTCTTTCTCATCTTTCTGCTCTTCGTTATCTCCTGATTTGTTTAGTAGAGTAGGTGCTCTTGTTACCCTCTTCACTGTCTCTCTATTTTCTTTATTTTCCTCTTGGTATTAATTTCTTAGGTCTTTATTAGCTGGCTTTGACATCTTCGTGAAAGCGACACGAATATTTGAAAAGAAATCTCGATGTGAGGAGTACGACAGGAAGGACTTTACAGGCTGGCGTAGCCTTGAAGAGGTTCGGCGATGATAATTAAACGGTAATCTTTATATCCCGTGTAAAAATCTAGGGAATTGTTGCTCTTTGGCCACTGCCGTTTGGGTCTCGCACCTCTTTGTGCGCTAGATACGCTCTGCATTAAATTCTCGCGCGGTTCCTGGCCCCGTTGTCAAAGTTCGCCTTCTTAGAGTGGTTCGTGTCACCGTAACGATCCACTACCAGCCTAACCAGGTTACTCCTACGCTCGGAGCATCGCCCGTGCGTTCCAAGAACGCGCAGTCTCGACTCCTGGCTTTTCCCCTGTTGCCCGGGAAGATGGAGAACGGCAATGCCAATGAGAGGAAGATGCTGCGAAGCGTGCCGTCCAGAAGGGAGTGACTGCGAGGGGATGCGAATATAAAGGACCACGCTGCCGCGCTTTCATCCAGAAGGGGAAGGAAGAGAAGCGAAGGAAGAGGAGGCGGGCCGCGTGTGAAGTCGTCAATATGCCTGTCACAGGCTTCGCTCTTTCTCTCTTTTTTCTTTCTTTCTTTCTTTTTATATCTCGCGCTTGTTTCTTCTCCTCGCGGTGGCGCAACTCGCCGCCTCGCGGGCGAGGGGGCGCGCGACGCGAGCGTCTTCATTTCCTTGAGTCGCGAAGAAGACGACGATGGCGACAAGGAAAAAGGAGCTGCGCTCTCGGAGGACGCCTCCCCCCCCCCCCTCCCTCCCTCCTTCTTTTCTCTGAATCAAATAAGACGCGGAGGCGGGGGCCTGCCGCTGGAATCCGCGATGAAGGCGGCTTCTGCGTCTCCGCCGCCGCCGCCGCCTGCCGCTTGGTAGCCGAGCTCGCAAAGGAGGCGGAAAAGAAACAAGCAACATGCTCGCCAAAGGGAATTCAGTCAAGAACGCAAGAAACGGGCCCGCCTAAAGAGGAGGGGAAATAAATAAAAAAGTCGCGCTTCAGCCGGGCCGCTCTGCCTGCCTGCCTGCCCGGCTCGGCCCAAGCCAAGCGCTGGCGGCAAAATGGTTTCCGTGTTGCGAAAGGACCGCGCGTGCGCACTGGGCTTTCTTCTCTCCTTTGATTCGCGTGCGGCAACCGTCGGTGCGGCGCTTCTTTTTGGTGCGTGAGTTGTCGCTGCTGGCATCCGCCACTGCCGCCTCGCGGCGCGGCTTTTATTTATTTATTTTTTTTTTTCGTCGAGCTCTGTTCGCGTGATTCGATTTCTCTAAATTCGAAAAGTGGGAGGCGGCGGGCCGCTGCTGGCTGCCGCCGGCATTCTGCTGTCTCCTTTGAGCGCTGTTGCTGCTTTCCTTCTTTTGGTCGTTTTCTATTCCTTTTTTTCTTTCTTTCCCGAGCGCCTACATCCTCTCTGCCTGCCTCCATCGCCTGGCTGTCTGCACCAATAAGACCACTCGGCAGAAACGGCAACGAAGAGCACCTACGGTTCCCATCGCTCGCGATGGCGATGACTATGTGGCTACCGGGCATCGCTGTCGCTCGAGGAAGCTAGAGCGTGCTCTGTGCTTTAAGGACAGTTCTCTCGCGCGTTCTGTGCTTCACGCGTCGTAGACTAGTGATACATTCCATATTGCTTCTTTTACGTATAGTGAGAGATTGGGCTACAGTTGGCGTTCCCTTTTCTTGTAAGGCGCAGAGTAAACTTCTGACAGACCACTCGAAAATCGAAGGACACACCATACAAGAACGACGTAGAAAAAGTTATTGGACGCGTTTTGTAAATTACGCACAGGGATAAGAGATGTGGGTAATCGGCTTCGAACCATACTTTTGAACCAAGGGATCGTTCTTTCATGAGCGCACTCTATTAGAATTCTTCTAGGCCTGTATTTGCAAAACATCCCTTACCTAGAAGTTTTTCGTAAGTGCAAATGGTAGCTAACCCTGATGTTGGACGTATTACCAGCGAAGTCAGCTGGCCGATGGCAGAGAACAGTGATGTACGAAAAGCTACCTAATTGCTCATACACACATTCGCCGATGGCGATTGGCTGACACTTGTTCGTACGAACTGTTCTGGCTTACGAACTGCTTGGCGAATATGGGTCTTTATTTTTTGAGCTTGCAAATATTCTTTGCTTGCAAGGGTCTCCCTTATGTTACGAGCGATATGCACAGTAGAACGTATCGTATTGTAAACACGCTTTCTGTCCCTGCATTTCAACTATTCATAAAGAGCGAGCTGATCAGCGCTGGTTTTACAGAAAAAATAATTTGCGATCTCAGTATTCCGAAGATACGCTTGAAGCAATCGTTTACAATCCCTGTCTTTGGTCGTGGGGTACTTCGAAGCACCGCTCCAAGGCCACCCACAAGCCTACAGGGACAGATCAAGTACTGTGGACGCAGGCGTTGTTGCATGATGTTGCGTTGCCCGGTTGTGTCGAACGTTTAGTCTCATCGATGATTGAAATGGTTAACTGCCCTTGTGGCTGCAGTCGGTCTGCAAGATTATAAAACGTGCCCTGCTCAGGTCTTTGTCAAAATCGAATCTTTTTATCTGCATATATGTAGCGTCTCTCGGGCTCCTATGCCACAAATTTTTGTCGGCGAACGCTGGTCTTTCTAATCAGCCCGGTGATAAAGGACTTAATTTCGCATATCAGGGGACGCGTTAGCGGTTAACACCTACTTCATTGTTACTATGTGCAAAGCGTTCAGTCACGCCAGCAGGCGACGGTTCCTTTCTTTATGTCTTCTTTTAAGGCAAAAACCTTAAGTGTATCGTTGCGATGGCTCATAACGGAAAAAAGCAGCGTCTAGTCCAGTGAGGCGAAAAATATCATCATCAGGAATGGCTCATACCTCCGTAAGGAAGGAAAGACGGAATGGCTCAATATGAATGAAGAAACGAAACAAAAGAACGAAAGAAAGAAAGAAAGAAAGAGAAAAAGAGCGAAGGAACAAAGAATATAAATGAAAGAAGGAAAGAAAGAAAGGACGAAAGACGGAAAGAAAGAGAGCACGAAAGCAAGAATGAAATAACCTTTAGGTCGTGCTTTATGTGCCCGTATGTGTCGTTGAGGAGGCCGACCTACAGCGCCACACGTTTACGTCACACTGCGACTCGTTATAGCTAGCAAAAAGTCTGATCCCTCCGATCGCATAACTTAATGCATTACGACGTGCGCAGCAGGCTCTCGCCTTCGCGTGTTACAGGAGTGTAACGTGCTGCCGAACTTCTTGCTCTCCTTTTTCCTTGGAAGTCTTCTTGTTTCGCAAGCGTGCGATCTTTACAAGACACGCAACCAACTCGTCTCTTATGCTTTCGCGACCTCGCCTTGTCATCCCTCCCGCGCGGTGTTTATTTTCGTGGATTTCGAGTGACGTCCCCTCTTGCGCGTGTGATCGTGTTTATGTACTCCTTGCCTCGCGTCGTCGCTGACAGATCTCCGAAGTGTCACCGGCTTATAGGCATAGTCCTGTCACTCGACACCCCTTCGCATGTAGACACCCTTCGCACCCCTTCGCGCTGTCCTTTCCGTCTTGTTATTGCATACACGTGCAGTGTCTTCGCATATGCGTTGACGACGCCCGCCTTTGACTCGCCCACCTCCGTTGGGGCGGAAACCCTTAGCGCGCCGCACTGCATGCCGCCCCCTTGAGCACACAGGCGTGCCCCGTCTGTTTTCGCTTTTTTAGGTCGCACGCACGCGCGCCTCGCTTTCGTCACGCGACACATGCGCGCGCGCGACACGTCGATCGTTGCAGCCGCCGGCCGTACTCCTTCCCCTGGTTCGGCTTTCGCCCGCGCGGCAATAATTGGGTCGATCGTCGAAGAGAGAAAATCGCGCTCCCGAACGAACCGGCTGTATAACAATGGAACGGCGGCCGAACGTCACGTCTCGGCCGTGTGTGTGTGTGTGCAGCCGTTTCATTTTCGCTTGACAACTCAACCGTTTCTTCTGCCGCGTCTCGCTGGCTGCGGCCGCGCGCACACGCACCGGAGCTGCTTGAATAGGCGCCTCGCCGAAGAGATGGGCTCAGCGTGCGTCCCCGCACGTGTCTCGCCTGAGCGCTGTCAGATAGTTGACGGTCAACTTTTGACAGGCCGCCTTTCGCCGCCGCGTTGAAGGCGTACGTGATGTCACCCTATAGGGCTTTCGCTGCGGTTGAGCGGGCGGCTGGACGGCGCGAGCCAATGGCGGGATCGCTGGGGCGGCGCTTTTGAGTTCGGCGATGAAGTGCAATGGCGCTTATGAATAATGAAATCTGTAAAGAAAACTCGCAGCGGTGGAGAGAGTGATAGGCGAAGAGGATGAGGGGTTTTGCTGCTGAACTTCTACACTTGTCGGTGGTGGCGTCTGAAACGTGTCCCGCGCCCTCACCACCCCCTGTCCCTCCCTTCTGCATACTTGGACTCCGCTCTCTTTCGTATTTATTAAACAGTCATGAAAGGGGTGTACCTCTTTGGTTCCTCGTTATCATATGCGCGTCTTCATTTGGCTCCAGCGCGTGCCCGTTGAACGCACAGTTAGCGTGTTCGAATACCTACTGCTCTCTGCCTGAAGTTTGCTGTCTCAGTGTGAATCTCGCGCGAGGCCTCAACGTTATAAGGTGAGTGTAGTGAAAGGAATTAGTCTTGTACATTTCTTTAGCTGCCATAAAATCAATTATGGTCATTCAAGTTAAGAAATCTGTTATTCGAAGCGGCAGCGCACAAGAAAGTGGTGCCTAGTTCGCATTAAATTTGGAAGGAACCGATGCAATCTTATATTGATAATGTTTCTTACCCTAAGATGACGTGCCTTGTGAAGTCTTCTGCAGCCTTGAGAAACGACTCTACAGCAATTGTCTCGACTGTGCCACTAATATTTCTCCTCCCCAACTTATTGCTTGTCCACATTGACATCGCGGCTTTATTGGGGCAGAAACTATCTACTTAAGCTACCGCTCAAAAATAGGACGCCGTAGACGCTTTACATTTCAAAAGATAAGGAAATGTTAAATGAAGAGTTTTGGCGACCTGTTATGCACAGGTGAACATTGACTCGGGACGTAGGAGCGGTACTCTGCATAATCGGCGCTGCCGAGTTTCATACGTCAGATCTAGTGTTTACCTGTAGGTGACTGATTGTAAGCATATCGTTATTTTCTAAATGTAAATCATCTATATCTGGAGTCTCATCAATGATAGCAGTAGATGAAGAAGACAGCTCCTTGCTTAAGGAAGCTGACTATGTCGGTCGCACGAAGCAAGAAGTTGGAGAGGAGATGCATGTGTATTTAATATTTCGTGCTCCCGAATTTAATGCAAAGTTCCAAGGATCCCTGATTTCTCTGAATTCTCCGCAGCTCGACTGAGCATTTATTTTGTCCCCGAAGCACATTTTGGGTGGCATCATCTGACTAGATCGAGATACATGTTTCAAAAAAAGAAAAGAGAGAGAGAGTGAGAAAGAAAAAAAAAACCGCTATACTGCTGCCTCAAGCATTGGCTGAACGCTGCTGCCTGGAGTATTCTGTATGCTTGATGGGGAGGAACTGCGTTGATCAGGCTTGCGCACTATGTTAGGCGCGGTAACGACGGACAGCTGGGACTGCGCAGTTCGGTTTCAGCTAAAGCGCTTGTTCATGCAAGCGCAGTTTCGGAGTTCTTATGAGCGGTAGCTATATCGGCTTCGTCACATGCGCCGCCGTACAGTGGGGAAGTGCTTAAAAGCAAAAGAATGTATAGCGGAGATGGTAAATCGAGGAATACTATTAGCAGGCGCAGGCAATTCCTTCCGCGCTGAACTTTCTATATATACGACAGCAACAGGTTCTCACAGGACACACAGTACATCGCCATCTTGCTTAAGCGCCTCTTTGCTGCTCAAACAATGGCTCCGTTTTTTTCCAACTTTTTCTATCTGTACACCGTCGTATTCGTCCAAGTAAGTATTCCTTGCCGCGCCCTCTGTATTAAATGCGCAGAAACCACCACTCTGATGGCGCAATTGACTGGTCGTTCTAGAACGGTCTGAATGTACTATAAGAGTCGTTAAAAGCACCTTTAGCGGTATATTACGATAAGATAGTGCGTGTAGTAGTGATAGTTTGGCTTTACTATTCTAATTGCAGCCTGTTTACGCTGGCACTAAAGCTTATGGTGTAATTTAACTGGTCGCTTTCGAGTGCTCAATAGCGTGATCGCGGTGCGGATTGCATTCGGCTGGTCTAAATTGAGCCTTCGGAATACGTTCGCCATGTCTATTTCAGACCCCCGTGCTCCAGCAATGGGCGCTCTGAGGCGCTCCCTCTTTAAACCTAAGAGCGCCAACGATATCCGACGGGAACTCGATCACGTGGATACTGCGAGTGCCCTGGGAGCAGATAGCGCTTTCGTCTGGGGCAGCCTTCCTCTGGCTATATACACTGTCGCGGGGGCTCAGCTTCGCTGCCAACCGAGTTGGACCGCGGTATAGGCACCAGTGGAATGTACCATTAGTTTCTGCCTTACATTACATTCCCCGTGGAGGAACTAGGAGTGCGGTGGAGAGCCGCACTGACTAGCTCAGATCTCCAGGACCAACTTTGGGCCATCCAGCAAGCCCGGGAAGCCCCCGGCGCGGCCTATACCCATGGAGGCCATCGATTTGCAGGATATTCAGGACATTTGCAGTTATGTCTGCGCGCTCTAAAGTGAGTAAACGAATGTGCCATTAGGATCTGCGTGACACACTGTCGCACACGCTCTCGCACAAGTTGCTAAGTGCGATTGTTGGGCGATAGCTCAGTGATAAGTGCGTTGGGCTCCTTTATTTCCATGTGCATTTTTGCAAAGGTGCCAGTGCGATCTCCAATAGGGGTGGTGTGGCCAGTTATTTGTTGGTCTTCCTCATATGGCGAGCATGAAGTTTAGGGTCTGACCTGACGACGATGGTGCAAGAAAAAAAAAAAAAACCCTGGCGGATAGAGTTTCGAGCTTTAAACTGCTGTCGCAGTCAAAATTACTGTGTTATATTCTCTCGAAAGGTCAATACGTGTAGTCCGTGACTGAGTAAGGCCTGCACAGATCTATATCCGCGGTAAGGGTGGGGCAGCTGGCCGACTTTCCTTTCTTTCTTTCCAGTAGACAGCCATCGCAGTATGAAAAGCGCGTCTTTTTTTCATTTTGCGCGAGATGCGAACGCCCGCGAGCGGCAGCGCTGTGTTGACTTTTGTCGAAGCCACGTCGATGGTATACGCGAAATACGCGATAGTGGCGGCCGTGTTTATCTTGCCGGCAGCGTCGAACTTCGTGGCATCCGCTCGTCTGAGTCGTGGCCCCGCTGTTCGTCTCCTCTGTGCCCCGTTTTGGGCTTGGCGATATACTCGTAGCTTTAATATATGTGTCCCTCCTCGGGGTGGCTGCGATGAGGCGGCCGGACATTCCGCCCCGCAGTCAGTTTCGATGGCCGCTCGCTTTCTTTAAAGGAGGAAGCGCTCGGAAATGAAAATCCCCGAGAAAGGAACGGGCCCCCTCTCTTCCCGAGTTTGCTTTGCTTCCTCCCCGCGGCCTTTCTGCGAGGGCCGGTGGCTTGGATTCTGCACTGCCATGGCTGGTAGGGTCCGGCTAAGCGTCTCTGTGTGTTTGTCCAGTCGTGTCCGGTCTTTATAGGACCTGTCTCAGTCCTCCCGGCGTGCTCGTTGCAAGAGCTGTACCGGACAGGCCATTACGGCAGGGGTGGCGGTGGCGGCTACCGTAACGTAGCTGCGCAGAAATCTGTGCACTCTAGTGCCTCTCAATCTGAGCGCAGACGATGTGTCTTAGATTTAAGGCGGCTGCCAGAGACGCAGTCATTTCTGTTGTGGTCATTGTGCCGCCGCTTTTACTGAACACTGTAAGATAATTTACACCCTTAAAAGTGAGAAAGGGTGTAAATGTGTCTATAACTCACACACTTAGGGTGTGATTTATATAACTGAAACCCTAAGGGTGCGAGTTATAGACTCATTTACACCATTTCTCGCTTATAAGAGTGTAAATTGTTCTACAGCGAAGGCTTCGAGTTGTCAAAGGCTGGAGCACAATCTATCTGCTGACGTGACTGTCCGTTCGAGGGAGGGACTTTGCATCTCAGGCAGACAGTCGAACGAAGAAAGTAAAGCGTAGCAAAGACGAGAGGAATGGAATCGGGGAGCTGTGAAGCAGTTGCAGCCCAAGATATACCCATAATCGAGGAAGCTGACTGCCTTTCCTAGCTGGATAGTAGAAGTGAGTCTTATTGCAGGGGGGCGGGGCGTTGCACTGCGAGAAATGCACGAGCTTTAGTCCTCTCAAGCCGTGCACGTGAAGTTTGAGCCAATATTGATCCTGTTTAGCACCATAGTACTAGTTGAACTTGGGAAGTTACCGAAGTTGGGTAGTTTTGAGCTTGAGAGCTTCTAACGGCAAAATGGCTAACCAACTGCACATTGATGTGAGAAGTTCGGGCGATTACGCAAATCATGAGAAAGTTGAGTTGGCTCGGCATATAGTTGTCACAACGTACGGGAGCTTTTTTTTCTCAAATGGAAAAGCTTGTCGTTTTTAAAACGCTTTTAAATTGCTTTCAAATTATGTCATGCGGCCTTAATTGTTCTGTAACGATGCTTTTTTTTATTTTCCGTTCCTGTTGCACCCATTGATTTCTGCGATATATCGCATCCGGGCTATCACCCAGATCTTCGCATTCTGAAAACGATCATCTGAAAATTAAAGAATCGGAAATGAAGGTTGCTTACAAAATATAGCCCGGTCTCGAAACTTCGTTTTGTTGAATACAGGGTCATATGTCCTTTCTGTCTTAAAGCGCAGATGTCTACAGTGGTGCACTAGACTACCAAAATGTGTCGCCTTTGCGACTGTGTCAACTTAACGTTATCACTGCTGACGCATTGTTCTTCAAGCAGTTTATGTTAATTCGTTCTGGAAAAAAAAAAGAAAAATATACTTATGCATTAATCTACTAACATAGAACATCAGGTCAACACCGTTTCATGCGTCAGGCGAAACTAGAAACGTGAATGTAGGAACAAGAAATGAAGGTTTATGCGCACATTACACACACACCTTCTTGTGTGCTTTTTTGTTTGTTTGATTGTTTCTCAGCAGGGTTGATATCGAGTCGGCACCATCATCTTTTTGTACACACTTTGAAAGGGCTTTGTAGGGTGAAAAGAAAATAATGTCATCCGCCTTGCAGTGCCACGAAGCTACAGATGGACGGCAAATTTTTTTTTAATTTAAACTTCTTGCACTTCGCTGATTTACCCCTGCTGAATGTGTTCCAATGATATATCGGCTGCAGTGCCACGTTTCGCTGTAAACTGATTGTTCGTGTTTTCCTTCCATTGCAGGTAAGCCCGCTGCGATTGTGCCATGGTTGTCTGCTGAAATGTGAGCGGCTCCGGCGCATTCGGGTACGGTTGATGTCCATATCAAAATACCTGATTGCTACGCGTAAGCAATGGAGATGGTTAACGTAAGGGCCATTACCCTAAGAGGAAGATAGAGCTCGGGGGCTCGCATCCAAATGCATCGGTGGAATGGAGAAACTGTTTTTCTCGGCAACCACTAAGGTAAACTTCACGAGGTTTGTTGCACTATATATATGTATATAGTGGCTGTAAGCTATAAATCCATATACCATATTTGTCCGATTAACAATAGGTAACTAAGAGATGCATTTTACAGAACTGGGATATCTGAGTTACGGATTTGTAGACTTAACGTACGTGCTTTGTTGTTGTTGTTTTGTTGTTTCTTTTTTTTACTCTACCGATTTTCTAGAACTATTGTAAAGAAAAGAAATGTCGGGCTTCATATCAAAAGTCCGCTTCCCAAAGTCACCAGAATGTAACTTTCTCAAATGCAGCAGACGTTAATTTGAATCGGTCCAGCGGTTGTCACATAACAGCACTTCTCTCCTTGTTACATGTATTTGAATAGCAAAATCTGAGCTGGCCCCGAGCTAAAGCTTTCTCTTAATGCGCCCAAGTACCTTCTGCATTTAACTAGATCTCCGTGTCGCGTTTAGGTGCAGAGTTAAAATGCTTGCTAATCTCAGTCCGACCATCGGTGAGAATCGCGGAATCGCAGTCAAATGCGCTTGTCTGGGTATTATTATTATTATTATTATTATTATTATTATTATTATTATTATTATTATTATTATTATTATTATCTAACTATTTATAAGCGGCGATGTGGTTTTTCTTTGCCGTGTAGAAGCGCATATGCGTTATAAGTGAATCCTGGGGTTTTACATGCCAGAACTACAATTTGATTATGAGGCACGCCGCAGTGGGGTACTCCGGATGAATCTTGACCACCAGGGGATACTTAACGGGCCCCCAATGCACACTTAGGGCAACTAGGGAATCAACTAGGGCAATATATTCGATTCGGTATTTGAAACTTTTGCGTATTCGCAAACCCGTATCTTCTATGACTATTGTGCTGCGTGAACTGAGTATGCTATTGCTGCAAATTTTCCAATTACTTGGGACCGCCGTATTGTCGACCGCCGTCGACTCCGTCTTGCTCCTTTAGAACCCATTCTGTTACCTAGTGTTACCATAACAGCTTCGGCTATGGGTTTTACGTATTGCACTACCCCCTTTGTTATACGGCACTTCTTTCTGCAGGCGTGGATTTACTAAGCCCGTGAAGAGAGAATTCCGACTGTCGTAATTCAGGTGATATTCAAGCTACAATTTGTATTCGAATGTGTCTCGTACTTTATTGTCCTAAAATATTTTAAAGATCTGGCTATTAAGATGCAGAATTGGCTCATTCTCATTTATTCTCAAAACTCTTTTTTTTTTTTTGCATTACTAATAGCTGCGAAAGGTTCGATTGTGTAGTAGTCCCCCAGGCCAAGTAACAGTATTTTAGATACGAAGAGGGCATTATGGATCAACAATTTTCCTGGCTTTAGAATTAAGTCGCCGTTTCGATTAAAAATTTGCGTTATCGCGCCTAACTTCTGTAATATCGCAGAAATACCACATCCTAGATGAATCGAACGCATTTTCGTAGCTTATGACGACCATACAGAGGGAGTGGTTATCCCGTAGGCTTCTCATTATTAATTTTCGGATATAACTTTTTAAAGGCAGTTCGTTCTGTTCCCTCCTCAAATGGTGTGCTGCACCGATTGTTTTCTAAGTCACTTTTGCTAACTGTTTGTACTATATTGAACGCAAGCTAATTGCACTATATTAGTAGCTGCACCTCCGTAAAGAAGAAAGCACGAATCATATATTTTCTTTAACGAGAACGGCATGAAAACGAAGGAGCTGGCGGGCGCCAGGAAATGTGCCTGCGATAACGGGGAATCCACGAAAGGAGCCGCGACATCTGCGTTTTGGCTGCGGAAAGCGGCTGCTTTGTGACGCGTCACCCGATCCTTGAAGGGAGACGCGAGCCGCGTCTCGTGTCGATGCCGCAAGGCCCCAATTATATCACCACTAACGGCGCGTTCGGAGGGGGCGAAATAGGGGGGGGGGGGGGGGTGGAGAGAAAGAAAAGTGAAAGAAACGTCGGAAGGTGCGCGTGTTTTTCGCGCCTGCTGCCGCCTGTTTTCTAAGCTTTCGCCGTCCCCACGGTGTGGCTCGCGCCCGTGGACGCACCCGACGCCCCACAGCGCCGTGAGGGGGTAGTGGGGTGTATACCTCGTGACACCGTATACAGCTCGTGAAGTCCCGTTGTGACGCCGCGGGTGGTGACAGAGAGAGGCGCCCGAGGCACACGAGGCGCATACGCCGCGCTTGTGCGCTGCACTTTAGCTCGAGGGCCGCAGGTGAGGAGAGACCCCATCCGAAGAACGTTTCCTCTCTAGAAAAAAAAGGGGGAGGGGTACAGTGGGGTGGAGGGCAGACAAGCAGAGTTGGGCCGCAGCGGCTATTCTGCGCGCCACGAGAGGTTTCCGTGCCATGGGTACTATAGGGGCGGGGAGATCGCGCCACATCCTGCTTCTTGGTGCGGCGGTGTTGGTAAGACGCGAGGGGTTTGAAACGCGGCTCGTGGTCGCACAAAGGCGGCCCCGAGGCGCCTGTCAGGGCAAGCTGCGAGGCTCGGGTCCTGCCCCGGCGATCTGGAGGCCGGAGGGCCGGCGGGCATGGATGTGCGCGGCCGCCTTGCTTTTTTTTTTTTCTTCTTCTTCTGGGCGACGCAGACTGCGGTTTGCACCTAACTCCGCGGTAGGCTTTGCGGATCTAGCTCTGCTTCGCGTTTTCCTTCGGAGGATACTGTCCAGAACAATGCCTCGAGAGGAGGTTCTTTGGGCTCCCAACTGGGTCCTGGATGCCTACGCAGTCGACTTCAAGCGGCTTTTGTCCGTCCGTCGTTGAGTTTTCGCTATTTGCTCTTGCGGCTTCATGGCGCCCGTGTCCTGGTGCGTTCCGTAGCGTTGGGGTTGCTTCTTCGTCGTCACAACCTTGAATTTGGGACTTCATGTAAAGGCATAAAGGAGGTGGATTCAAGGACCGTTTGCTTGGTAGTGAGAAGCAGAGATGCAAGGAAAGGTCGGAAGGTTAACCAGACGCACGTACGCACCCTGCACTGGGGGGAAGGGGTTAAAGAGGATAAAGAAAGAAAGGAAGAAGAGACGAGCCCTCTGCCATTGTTGGCAGGCGCCAGTTCTTAAGACACGTTCATTGCCTACGAACGGCTTTGTGATTGTGAGCCCAAATATCTGCGTGGAAATAACTGCGCACCACTTACATATCTTGATGGACTGGGAGAAGGAAATGGCGGAAGGTTAGCAATGGCCGTGCCTGGTTGGCTGCACTGCACGTAGGGAAGGGGAAAGAAGATGAAAGTAAAGAAGAATGAGTATCATGCGGACCCGCAGATGAATGTCCAGTTGTAGTGACAACTCGTATAGCGGCCGACTGAGAATTCACCTGTAGAGTGCGTTACACGTATTCAGGCGCAGCTAAACAAACGAGCGCAAAGAGAGGAAGCTCAGTCATTTAAGTAGCGAAATGCGAAACGTGCTCTGCGATTTGGTGTACTTGCTCGAAATATCAGGAAAAGAAAGCTATTCTGCCATGCAAATAAAGCGCTGAAGCTTGCGAGCCAGGTTCGTGGCGCTGGCTGCCCCCATGGCACACGCGTGCCTACGGTAGCCTCGCTCTATGTCGACCAGGCGCGGCGTTCTCGGTCCACGTGGGCGTGCCCGTTGGCTAAAAACGAGCACCCTCTCCGCCGACGCTGCCCTTCGCCTTTTGCCCCGAGTGAATCCATCGTCAGGACGCGAGAGAGTGGCCATTTCTCGACGGGGGCTTTTCCGCCATCGAGCGCGCCGCCGTTTCAAGTGATTCTTTACGAGCGCACGTAAGAGAAATTCCGATAGCTCGAATTCGATATTACGATCTCTATCGCTCACGGTTCGAACCGCCACTTGCTCTCGGCGCTCTCGGCGGACAGCCCTATGATCAGGGTCGGCGTATCTCCCGCAGCCTGCCCTGCTCCCGCCGCGTATTTTTCTTCTCCGACCCGGGACGGCGAGCCATTTCTTCCTATACCCGGCGCCCTCATCGTTTCGAGCGGCGCGAGGATCATCACTCGTCTCCTCTTGTGAAGTTTTAGGTCGCCGTTCTCGCTTCCATATCTGTTCCGTATATTCGTATATCTTTGGGAACAGGAGAGCAGTTTGGAGCAAAAAGAGCAGGGAGCGAGGCAAGCTGGGTGGGGGCCTGACGGTTTGCTGGAGTTTCAGGCCTGTGGTTCATCTTGACCTTGCGCTTCACATTTGTACAGCGCCTTTACCTATTACTCCGCATATAAATTTCATGAAACGGCCGTCATCTCTATTTACCGTAATGGTTGCGTTTAATTTTTGATACCGCAATGTATGAATGTTTGCCGAGTATACCCAGACATTCTTCTGCGTTTTGGGATTAGCGTGTCCATTGTCCTTGCTAATATGGGTGGCTTGGTGGAATTCCAATCATAAGGAACCATCTGTTTCTTTTTTCTTTTTTTTAGGGTTTACTATGCGCATTTCATTTCGTTCGTTCCCTGTGCGCTTTTTTTTTTTATCAGCGGAGGCGTTTTTATCCCTTGGTATTGATACGCTCACACCAATGTTGGCTCAGCAAATGTAAGCAATTTGGATTTCCCGGTGTGTGGAGATGAGGCTGGCCCGTTGAATCCGTTTTCTACGCCCTCTATAATCTTTGATGTGGTCCACTTGCACAGAGCGCTTTTGTTTCACTATGATGTGGTATGGCAATACTCTCAGCTCCGAATGGAATAGCATCGTGGTTCCGGTCTCACCTGAATTGCTGACAGCTTAGAAACTTGTCAAGCTGTGACCTTATTCTGCAAGATAATCTTTCGAACACGTTAAGAAGCGTTCAGAAACTCGGCGGAAGTTTGGGTCTTCGATCGAGACAGAGTCGTGGAACGAACAGAATGCCTACCTGAAAATACACGCTAATCTCGATGAATGCTTAAACTGTCGCTGAGTTCCATAGCTCGACTTTGATTCAGTCCTGCCCGCCTATTCTTGAGGGAGAGACATGGAAGTCATCTTCATGTACCTCCAGTTTGAGTTCACTTTCCTGTTGAAAGTAGAACACCTCTACAAGGTGTAGCGTGGAAGTCAGGCTGTGTATGGAAGGCAACACACACAGCCATCAATTATGAGCTGAAAATCAACTGTAGTCGGGAAGGAATTTTGAAGAGGGCACTGTGGCCAGGCGCCACACAATCGATATATTATAAAAATGCGCAACAAGGACTATATAGTATATGCGAAGCTGAACTACTCAACTACAAACCAGTAAGACACTAGTTATAGACGTGACCTCTTGTCTGGATTGCTGCGCGTGAGTACAAAGCCAGTCTACTTCCTTTTTTCCCCTGTTCTTAAGAGGAGGCTGACGTGGGTTCATATTTGCCCAGAGGATATGGCGATGCCCGCGGAGTTCTCTTTGCAGAGGCTCGCACTGTGTTAGTGAAAGAGACTGAAAAACTTGTCTTTTATTTTCAACTTGGTGTTGTTCCTAACTCTCGTTCTTTTATCCGAGTTTCTGTTTTCTATCAGTATTTGCACTGGGCTTAAGCATCTGAAAACCGCTATCCATTCGTCGTCTAGGTATTAACGGTATTTAATAGAGATTCAGTGCTTGTTATAAATGAAGTTTTAATATTTGAACCTTCGTTGCCGTTTGCAAGTAACCTGTATGGATATTCGTTTTGTTAAGCAGTGAAAATGAGTTTTGATTACTATGTCACCGACGTGGCTACGGAGCTCGCCTTTGCACCGGCCTCCCAGAAGCTAGGCAGGTGCATTCCTTGTAGTGAAGAAGTTTTCCGACCTCCCAAATTCTGCTTTATTTTGCGATGCAAGCTACACTGAATGTTCGCTTTGGTTCCCGAAGCCTCTTGTTCGAAGCCTGTTGTGTATCATGGGTATACCTCCGGCCTGAGCGCTCAGCTGGCGTTTTACTTGGGAGAGGCAAGTTATGCTTATTTTTTGCGCTGATTCCAGTAGTCTTGTCTGAAGCTTTTCGTGTGTCATATGTCTAACCACTCAAAAAACAAACACCCATAGAAGGAGAACGGAAGACAAGAAGATGCTGCAATACTTTAGGCGCTCCTAAACTGGACGTATGGCAAGTTGTAGCGCCTGTACCAAGAGTAAACTGTCAAATGTTTCGGCGTCGCAGACAGTTGATCAGAAGGAGAAAAGTGCACTTTAGACCCGGCCTCGCGTACTCTCTGTCGGCAACGAGACAGCGGGACACCGTTGCGGCGCTTTTCCTACTCGTTTCGCTTTCTGTGTTCGACGATGCTGCAGGTGGGGGGACTCGTCAAAAAACAACGAAGTGCTCCTCGCACCATGTTACCCACACAGCGGGAGTGGACGAGGCCTGCCCTGCTGAGGCGATATCCGCTGCAGCGAACGCGGGCGCGAGGTTCGAGTCCCGCGCCGAGGTGGACACGGCCGAGAGCTTGCCGGCACGTATATAGGGGGAGTGGGTTTCTCCGGGCGGCCCTATTTGTCCGTTCGCAATTTTGGCATCCCGAATAGCGGGCCATTAATCGTGGCGCTCGCCCGCTAGGCGCCGGCCTTGCTTCGCGCGCCGTGCGCCTCGGCTTCCCCCATCGGCTGTGGTGCCGCCGCCGCCGCGTAGTGAAGTGAAGCGGGCGCTCGGTTGTGCGCGCAGTTTGTGTGTGAGAGCGTGGGGGGTGCGGGGGGGGGGGGGAGCTGACCACCCCCTTCTTATTTATAGGGGGATATTGTTCGCGCCGAATCGGCCATTCATCTCGTAGAGGCAATTTTCTCGGAAAGCGAATTTCCAGGTAGACATCGAAGCACCTCCGCTCGTCTTTACACGCCCTCCGTTCTTTCCTTCGTCCGCTGTTTCCTGAGCGGCTCCTTCTGTGCGTTCCCCGCCGTCAGCCGTGCATGCTTTTGTTTCGTTTTTCTTTCTGCATTTCTAAGCGTCTTATACGTGCGCGATGACCTTCTTGTGAAGCCTGCATCCGTCTTCTTTGTGCGATGACTGCGGTCCGCGCGCTACATAGGTGTATACGTCGCGACCTCCGGCGTCGTGAGGGAACTAAGATGCCTCGGCGATCTCCGCCCGCGAGGTCTTCATCAGTTCCCGGTTTTAGAAACAGACATCTTTGTCCCTCGCTGTCATTGACACGCCAAGTAGCGCAGCTGTTGTGCGCAGCGTACATTTTCGTTTAGCTGTGCGGCGCAAGGATTTGCTTTCGCTTTAGAGACGTCGTGGGTGGCGGTCAAGCACTACGCGTCACTGCCAACAGCATGGCATCGTCAGCAAGTTTATTTTGCATGGTCGTTTATCAAATCATCTGGAGAAGGTCATCGGCAAAGCTTACGCGCAAATGCGTTGCTGGGTATACTTCGAACATCGAATGTTACAATGCTTGTCAATCTTTTGCGTTCTCGTCGCTTCTCGCGAGCTGCTTCGTCCGGTATAATATGATATGTACTTACTGTATGGGTAGAGATCATCATCATTAAAAACATTTGCTGGTCTCTGCAGCATCTTTTGTTGTAGTCTGTCAGGGTCTTCTTGGACGCTCTTTCCAGGGCTCCAACGGCTGCAGTTGCCCTGCGTGCTCGCTGCACGAGACCAATTCGGTCCTCGTAGCGGTCGCTGGCCAGCACTGCCTCCCATTGCTCCGCGCAGGAACTACTACTGCTTTTGTCACCTTTAGCATATGTCAAAAGAGTGATGCTGTTACAGAGCATTTGCTGTACGGTGATCACTTCTGGTTGAAGTGACCTCGCTGAAATGGCACCTGAAGGCGATCAAAAGTGCTCATCTGCAGCGGACGCAGTTAGGTTCGCGTTATCTGTAAGTTCTACTCTTCGAAGGTAACGTGCAAGTATGATAAGCCGTATATTGCAGGTGTTCCTTCTCGTATGGTTGGTATGCAGACCACATCGCAGTTGAGCAAAGATTTTGCTCGTCGCCATGAAATCTTTCAAATCGCGCTCGGAGTCACGAGCCACTCGCCTGCATTTACTATCGCGTAGTAAAACGAGGGCATAACTACGGACACAAACTTTCTCATCGATGACTCCCGTGTACTGAGCCAATTGATCTACTGTCAGAAATTAGAATTTGGAGCACTGGAGGTCACTGGTCCAATTACGTATGCCACGCGAGATCGTAGGCGCGCACAATTTTTTTCGGGCCCGCCGCGTTACTCCCCTGTTTTTCCAGCCCCGAAGCACCGCCTCATTACGCTGGCCGCACCTTCATCGACGTTCAGTGCGTGGGTCTACGGTCATCTCTGCAGAGCTTGTATAACGGAAATCGCCGAGTCCAGTTCAGGCGACCGGAAACAAAGCTTGGGGGGCCTGCGAAGGCGAGCACCAATGTTCTCAGTTAGCAGGAGGCACCACTGCAGGATCTCTCTCCCTCGCCCTCCCTCCGGTTCTTCTCCCTGGACTCGTCTACGCCGTCAAAGTGGGGGATGTCCGCCGCCGCGGGTTTTTGAGCCAGCAATCGGGCGTCAAGGTGCGCTTGGGTGCGCACCGGCGGACGCCTGCTGGACCGTCTCACTTCCTGCCGCCTTGCCAAAGACGCTTCTACGTCAGAGAAGTCGCGTGGGAGGGGTTGGGGGGCGAGTTTTCTAGACGATAGTCGACAGGGAGAGAGAGAGAGAGAGAGAGAGAGAGAGAGAGAGAGAGAGAGCAGGGTGGGAGTGAAGAGCGCTGTACTGCAAAGTTCCCCGCGACGAGCCCGCTCGTTGCAGCATCGAACAGCTTAGCGCGAAGGCGCTTTCTTTGCTTTCTTTTTTCGTTGCATGAAAGCCTAGGGACATAAAAGTATAATTCAAAGCGAGAAATGAGTGAGCGCTGGTCGGTTGAAGGAGGAGGCCGGAGACAGAGCGGGAATTACATTGCAGGAATCGAGAATACAGCGCGTCCGGAGGCGCCAAATGAGTTTTTGAAGAAGCGTTGGAGCCGCCGCCTGCGCTAGTGGACGTTGTGGCACAGCTTCTCGCACACACAGGCAGACACACACACAAACTATGCGTCCTTCCCGACCGTCTGCAGTTGGTTAGTTTGTGCATTTCTGCACTCACCTCTGCGACTTCGCTTCTTGTGGTGTTCTTTTCTTTGATTGTATACGGCGTATGCTCTTCTACAGGATCTTCTTTTTTGTCGCAACCGTCTGCGAACACCTCCAGGCGTCGATAAGTTTTAACACTTGGCTGCCTTCGAGGCGGATTCGCTTTGTTCCTTTCGTACTCGGTCGACGCCGTTGCAGCGACGTCTCCTTTAAGATCGATCCCGTGTTCACCGCTGGCATGGGACCTGTTCGCCCTAATTGGGAACTGAGAAAAGCTCTCTCTCTTTCTCTCTTTCTTCTTCATGTCGTGGCGGCTATTCATGGGCTTTCTTTGTTCAGTTCTATATGTTTCACTCCTCGCAGGTGTAACCTCGCGTCGAGCGCACTTCACACGCTTTGTGTACTTGCTGATACCTTGCTTTTCGGGTCTTTCTTTTTAAGTTGATGAACTACGCTAAGAAGAAATTGATATTTTACTGCTGTAAGAGGCTTACCTAAGTTTTATTTCTGTACATTCCCGAGGTCGTTGCGGCGACTGCATGAGTCACACGCGCTTTTGTTGAGTGTACACAGTTGTATCGCAGCCGAGTCATTTTCGCACTTCGAGTTATCGTCGCCGTGCTGTAGCTTTCCTTCATATGGAGCGCGTGTTTTCATGTTTTCTAGGCTACAAATTACTTCAACGCGAATAACGTTCTAGGTGGGAATAATGAGTCGTGCTTTAAGCTTCGTGGTTTACACTAGCCACGTTTACATCAACGAGAAAAAGTGGAGTCGAGTCGAGTCTACTTGTCGCGCCAAATACCGGTCGTTGGGTTCATTAGCGAATGAGGCCGAGCGAGCATCGGGACAAGTTTGGTCAACCCACCTGCAAGAGGTGAGTTGACTTGCTGAAACCGCTTGGCAAGACGCATGTTAGAGCGGTCGGGTCGGGATGAGCCCGCTCGATTTCCGACTCGACGCGATCGCGTCGAGTTCACGTAAACGAAGCTACCCACTGCCAGTTTGACGAATTAGAAAGCGTCGCGAAAGCGTTTGAAACGTTTTGTACGGCGTGCGCTTTTGTGCCGGTTGTGGATGAACAATCGGGCGAAGTTTGACAGTAAAGCACACCTTCGCCGTCCTCACCGTCTTGGGGAGAGAGCATGAACTTTAATGAAAAGGATGGCGCAGTGGCCTAAGCAGGCAGAACAATCGTTTTACCTTCGTCTATTCGTCCACTCGTCGATCGGGTTTGGTACGTTTGAATGAGGCGGGGGAGCAAACTCGGCCTTCTCCGCTTTCTTTGTCGTTATTCAAATGGAAGGGGCTTGCAAAATGTTGCGGTTATAATCCTTCTTGGTTGTCATCCGCACAGTTGTTAATGAAAATGAGTGAAAAGAAAGGAGACATGTACGCTAGCCATAGAAGTGTTTCATTGGTTACTCTATACGCTGGGAAAGGGGATCAGAGGAATAGAATATTGAGAGAGATCAGTGAAAGACGTGGGTGCATGCCTGAGCGATGCTCGAGGACCATCTGCACGGACAGTTGACAATCGTTTGGTCGCCGCAATGCATTGGATATTGATTGTCCTTGGAAGATGTGATCATTTTTATGTGTACTGTAATTTTTAATAATCGCCTGTTGCAGATAGCATTTTTTTTTGTTATTGAGCTGGATTATTCGAAGTGGTGGACATACTAGCACGAAAAATCGAAACACATATTGAAATGATTAACAAAAATTCACTAATTAACCTCTTAATTAATCACATTACGGCACACATTGCAATTTACAAATTGTAGCCGGGAAGTTTGCGAGACGTATCCACTTGAAATTAATCTCCAGGACGACACCAGTTCCGAGATAATATTTCCTAAAATGTGGGACGAAATAATGGGTGTTCCAGTTATTTTTGTGCTTCAGTGCATAAAATAGCGTTTCGTTAAAAAAGTAAGTGGAATAACGGTGCATTCTCTCGGCGAGTTTGATGGCGTTTGGTGATCTTCACACTAGTGTCATTCTGGAAATTCATTTTAAGTGGATGAACCTTGAAAGCTCACCGGCTTCAATTCGTAAATTCCAATATGTGCCGTAATGTAACTAATTAAGAAGTTAATTAGTATTTTTTTTGTTAGCCGAATATGTGTTTCGATTTCTCGTGCAAGTACTGTGCGCCTTCCTGATTATAATCCAGCACAGGAACCAGAATTATGTTACCTGCACCAGGCGATTTTTAAGAATTCCGGAAAGCTTAAAAATGATCCCCCCTCACATAAAATACAGGAAATTGGCACAATAGGTGATCAGTGTTGCTGGAGCCGCAGTACTGAATTACAACGATCGATGGGCGTGTCGCGCTCACAGCGCTCTAGGAATAAATGGCGTCAGTTTAATTGCCAGAGCTACACACGAGCTGCGAGAGAAGGCGTGGCTAAGGGCCGGTAAATAAATTATACTATCGAGGGCTGAATGCGCACGGGAGCGCGCGGGCACTTTCGTTCATCCTGGCGCGACTGTAATGCAGCCAGCACGGTCGTGAAGCGAACGACGTGTATTCATTACGCTTGGCATCATACACTGTGAATATGCACACGTAAAAGGGAATAAGGGTGCAAATCCGCCTATAACTGACACCCTTACAGTCTTTTTCGGTGTGAGGCTGTGAGTTATAGGCCGATTTCCAGTCTTACTCACTTTGAAGGGTGTGACTTACTTTGCAGTGTAGTAAACTGTGCAGCCTCGGCGATTGCAGAGTTCTCCGCGCATGCAGTCCTGCAATGTCCGGGTGCAGTAGTTGGCCGCCGCGCTGTGACCAAGTCTTGCGTGAACGCACAAATACAAGCCTAGTGATGTGCTATTCCTGCGCGGTCGGTTGTCTGTGCGCATGTGTTGCTGTTGTTTGTTCTAGCTTGCAAACATACCGGTTAATTTTTAAAACCTTTTTTTTTCTCAATATATTCTTCGTAGTATCTTGGATTGAAGACGTAAAATATGAGAGAGAGAGAGAGAGAGAGAGAGAGAGAGAGAGAGAGAGAGAGAGCAAGGCAAATGAGGTCAGCAAGAGGCGAGTTTCTGGTTTGCTACCCTACACTGGGGTGGGGGATGTAGAGGTTGGACCTAGGGCAAAGAGAGAAGAAAAAAAAAAAGCAAGCAAGGAACACGAACATGTAACAGGGAAGGCGTTCCAATTACAAGCGTTCCCACAGGCCGGTCAATCTCAAGAAGCGCAGAAGCGCTTGCACGGCCTTCTGATGCGATGTTAAGTCGCGTCGATGTTGCAAAATTCTTTCTTCCGACAGAGGCTGCTCGCCAAACTGGTTCAGTACGACGGAAAGCGATTGTCTCTGCACCATGTACTGTGGACACTGGCAAAGAACAGGACGAATTGTCATGTGCGTATACGCATCGGTAAACGCGACGCCCAACCATAGCCTACACAAGAGGGTCGCGTCTCTTCGGAGAAGTCTTTGGAAGTCGGTGGCTTAAGGTTGGATCCAGGGTGTATAAACGGGCATGTATAAAATGTGCTTCATTTCACTTTGATGTAGGGCATTGGCGTGCAAGTGCGTAGTAAGTAAGGGTCATTGAAAAAGAATGCAAGGGACTGCATATGTCTTCACTCTGTGACTGAAGCTTCTTTGGTTTTTTTTTTTCTCGCATGAATAAGTCTCTGCGATCCTGTGATGCAAGAGCCTTTGAAGGCAAACGGAGTTTAAGTCAAGCTTTCGGAAGTCTAAGGTACGGCGCCTCTTGCACAGGCAAATATGGGCCCACTTGGACAGGAGGGTCATCCGTCATTCATGCCATTCAGCGCAACTCAGAAAAAAATAACAAGAAAGAAATGCATTGGCGCCTTTTGTGAACCTCCGCTTACGTTGTGGCGGGGACCTCCGCACCCCGCGGCAATTCTCGCCAGCACGCACACGAACGGACCTTTTGTCGCTCAGGTTAGTCGGGCGTCCACGGCAGCGACGTGTGCGCATTGTTCATTATGCATTCAAAAAAGCGCCGACGTCGTCATAAGTGCCTTCACGCCCGTTACACGAGACCCTGGTACTGTCTGTCAAGACTTTCTTTATGTACGCTTGATGCCCTCCTCTAAGCGCTCTCTTCGCGTACTTCGATCGTGTACGTACCTGTATATCCGCCTCCGAGGAGCACCGGGTCACCGGCTTCTGTGCCTTGGTTGTTAGAGACGGCGGTGGTCCTGAGTGATGGTCATATTCCACGCTTCGCTAGATCCCTTGTGGAGCTGAAGCGTTTTGCGAGACGCCCGTGTGCATCAGAGTGCTTTCCTGAGGATGCCATGTGTTGCCTCGATGCAGTGAACGCTTCCATAGCTGACCGGCAGAGAAAACTGCGTGCAAGGCGCGATGTTGCTGAGGCAACCTGTATAGGTGGATAGGTGTACAGGCTGTTGTTGCTCTTACAATACTTGGTGTATTTGTATTGATCAATCTGAATTGCGTGTATTTTTTGTATAAGTTGAATGTATCTATATCCACTCCTCCTAGGGCCTCCTGATGGCCTGCAGCATTCCCTAAATAAAAAAAGAAGAATGACAATTCTGACATTTTCATGCTGTTAGTCGTACGTTCTCCGTGTGATGTCTTAGTTGCCGTTTGAAGTAGTAAACTGTTTTAAAGAGACACAGGCTTGTGACATTTTGCATATCCAGTAGTGCGTACATCTGTGACCCATATTCACAATACTTTTAGTTCATAATTTTTGCCGCTGGTCGACTTCCTTCACTAATCACATTTGCAGCATCAGGATAGGCTAGAGTGTTCTTTTGCGAAGAGGTGTTTGTGAAAACGGACCCTGGTCTGTTCACGAGGGTACCGAAGCATTGACAGGTTTCGTCACGTATGTCTTTCGCTCCCTATAGATCGATCTTTTTCTCTGCTTCTGTAGGCGACACTGGAGGCGTAGATCGTGCCACACTTTCTGTTGCTCAGTGTTACCCAAAAGTATTTGTCTTCGGAAACGTTGTCCTCCATTGGACAGCTGTTGTCGGCCTTTTACTTCCCGTTTCGGTAATCATCATTTACGACTGCTCAGCCGCGCATCGTCCAGGTTTCGGCGCTATCGAAGCAATCTCATCCGCAAAAGCTAGTTTGCTTGCGGCGTGTAAAATACTGTGCGAGGTGTGTGTCCTCTTTGTAGCCACGGCTTCTGTGTTAGGAAAAAAAATATTGTTATTATACCGCAGTGCGGTTCGGACTCACATGCGCTTGAGTCTTCTGAAAAGCACAGTTGCTGCACTAGCTGACTTGTGCATTCGACGTGGAAGTCGGGGATGCCGGAATTGAGGCAGCGCTTGGAATATCCGCTGCCGCGGCATGCACCTTTCACCTTGTGTACTTGGCAGGAGCACCTTGTTAGAATGTCAGCAGATATAGGAAGTCCCTGAAATCGATCAGGCAGGCGCAGCCAACGCTGACGCTTAATTCCTAGTTGTTGCTGTTGTCGCCTCAACACATGGCTGATACCCACGAGGGAGATTGGCCACACTGGAATGATTGAAAAGAGCACACCAAACAAAATACGAAGAAGAGTAAAGTGTTTCCTAGGCTCACGATTACTCCGCTTTTCCGCTACTCCGCACAGATCTGCTCGAAAAAAAAAAAAAAAAACCTTTTCAGAAGTTTTGTTTTACTGCTATCGAGCGCAAAATGTCATCATGCGTTCCTCACTCGGCAGTGACGCATACATGTATAGAGCAGCGGGCAGCTCTTGTATTTGTGCTTCGAAGTTCTACCGAGGCCTTCTGGCGTGGTAGGCCCTGGGGCGCCAACGACTTCCTGTGTCCGGACTGAGAGTCGCTGCCAGCGGCTGACCGGATATGGAAAACACCATAAAATACCCTCGAAATGGGGACCACTGCGCCTCCGTGTACGCGCACGCGCATCCCTATAAAGGAGAAAAGCCGTAGGAACGGAGGAAGGGACCCCGCCAGGAGCGGACGCGCCTTCTTCGGCTACGGTCAGCCTAGCCCCCATTCTCGCTTCCCATTTGCGTGTCCGGATGTGGGGCAGGGGCTTTGGAGTGGACTCCACGCCGACAGAAACGGGCGCCTTGGCGAGCTTTGAGGATACTGAGCTGAGCGTCCGGTGCGTTAACTCGACGCGTTCCCGCGTCCGTGCATCTGGAATCCGCTGCGTCTTGCGTCCGGTGGGGTTTCAGTGCCGCTGCAAAAGCTGGACACCAAAAGGAGCGCTCGATCAACGAAGAAAGGAAAGCAGCGTTGCCGAGAAGATCGTGGCGCGTTCGCAAATGTGCGCAATTATTCATGTGAACGAGCGGCGGGGGCATAACACGGTTCGCCCGTGCACGCCTGTTGGTGACATGTTGTTCTTACCAAAGGGAAGGTTTATGAATACAACTTGACGTTCGCGCACATGATGCGCTCGACCGTGTATATCTTTCGTCGTATAGGAGTGGGTCCCTTGACGCATTTAAGGGAAGAGCACCGATCGGCTAGTTGAATTGAGAAAGCCGTTGTATACTTCGCAATGCTTGAACGTCAAAATATGGACAGTGTATACCGCCGTCCTTACTGTCTTGTCGTGTTTTCTGTGTTATTCTGCGTTTCTTATTACTCCACGAAGCGCTGTATATCTCAGATGCCTTAAAGTAGAGACAGTCTCGAGCACCCCAGACAGTTTTGAAGGGCTACGTGTTACTGGAGGTGTGTGGTACTGGATTGCACTCTGCATCCTAGGCAGATATGTTACGTGAGCATACAATCTAGGGATATGTGATGTCAGAAGTTTCCGTACCGTGTCGAAAATGGAGCAAAAAGCCGCTGACCTCGCCTTGGCATTCCTTTTCTCTACGAGGCTTTGCGTATAAGCAGTCGTGCCGCTCCTTCTGCCTGCGTCTTGAGCTGCCGTTGCCGCTCCAACTGCCTGCCTGAATCGTTCAGCCGGCGGAAATGGAAAGGAATGTATCTAGGCAGTTGGACAGGGCTCCTAGGCCGCCGTCATTGTTACGAGGGCCTGCAGTGTCGCCTGAAAAGTGTGTACTCGCGGGGGACCGTGATCTCGCGTCGTGTCCGGCGCCTGTGACGGGAGCACGCGATGAAGAAAAATAAAAGCAAAGCGAAATTGCGAATACAATGGGCTCCATTTGAGTTTCGTCGGATGGACATGGTGGCTTGGTAACGCGTCGCTTTTCACTCTATCCCTCTCTCTCTGCCCGCGTCTCGGTTCTTTCTCGCCCGAAAGTTGCGTTCCAGTTATGTGAGTCCCTGCCCGAAGAACGCTTTCGAAAAACATAAATGCTTATAGCGCGTCGCGGGAAAGGCGTATAAATTGTAGAGAAACAAAAACGTACGCTTTCGCGGTGCATTGCTGCACTCTTTCATGGCGCGCTGTTACGTCCTCCCTGTCCTTTCTTCTGCAGCGGAATCGAGCGAGTCATCGCGCGCACTTTATTCCCGCGTGCGTCGCAGTCATCCCCGCGTGTGTCGTTCTGAGCCGCTATAGGCCATTTCCTCTCGTGGTCAGTCCGGTTTCCTTCTGGCGTAGACCTATAGGCGTGGTGAAAAATCTTTATGGCATGTATTTGTGTCTGTTTCAGTGAGCGAGGTATAGGGAGGCCGAGGGGGGGGGGGGGAAACTAGCCTTTCGATCACCCCTCGCACCAGATCTCGCCCCCCCCCCCCATCCCATACCACAATAAAAGTCACGATGTTGGAATTTCTGTTGCAATGGATGCATTCTCGCAGATACTTGTGCATTTTGGACTTAGCCGCATGTATTTTTCTTGTAGTATTTCTGCTTGTTGCTCACGTTATAGCTCTAGAGTAGTTGCATTTCGTGCGCATGTTATGATGTCGTTATGTTTTCTTTTTTTTGCGTAACAGTTCTGTATTGATGCAATGACTGCACGTGCTGTCTCCATCACCAGCAGCTATGCGTAAGAAATCTTCATCTTTTCTTTTTGCAATGTATATGCGTCGCTTGACAAGATGTATGTATATTATTTATTATTTACTGAGAATACTGTAGCTGTCTAAATCAGAGCCAAGCAGATGGGCGAAATAAAAGTACTCCTCGTGCGCTGGCAACGAAAATTGGTTACAAGGAAAAGCAAGTAATGCACAGTTGCAACCATAAAAGTGAGCAATAAACATGCACAGCAAACATGGCTTTACAAATGGTATTATTACGAGTTAGAATACAAGTTTCACACGTCGAAGGCACTACATCAAATACATGCGCGTGATCAATCGCTGTTTGATCAATTACTAAGTAAAGTTTGTTGGAAGTTAGCGCTCTGCCTTTCGTTGCTTTCTTCTCACGTCCTTGCGATATTCAATATCTTTTACCATCAATAACTGTTTCGAGAATACAACTTAAGAGAAAATAGAAGCGAAGCCGTAAATCGTATTGATTTCATCATTGTCATCTCATCTTTATAGGAAGTGGTACGAGATAGACGCGACAGAAGGGGCCGCTCCGCGTCGCGGGCCCACGTCACCTCTACTTTGTAGTATTTATGAAAGCAACTTTTGAGGCACAAGAGTACCTTGGATAATTAGGTCAGCGTGTTTAGCAGAGTCGCGCGTACATCGAGGTCCTTTTCCACAGCGTCCTGAGCAATTTATGCATGATTGTCTGAATAAACATATCATATCTTATCATATCATATCTTATATCTTATAATATTCTATCATATCATATTATATATATCCAGCGCTAAACCGGTGGAACGACGGATGAAATGCACTGAAACAACGCAGCCCAGCTTTCGTCCTGTGCTTCTCGTCATCCGCCCCTTCTGGCTATCGCCAGTTAACCATGATGCGTCATTGGCCAACTTGCCGAGCCTCCCTCTTTAATTGTGTATAGCAATACCCTCAAGAAAAGTTGTTAGCTGGCTTTGCCGCTGTGTACGGGTGTCCGAAATATGGCGGCCGGCTCAGCGCTAGAATTGTGATTGCTTGGCAACTGGTGCATTGTTAGTGCTTTCGTGTGTTAAATGAGGTATGAACGAATGAGCAGAAGCAAAAACAACGCTTTATAGTTGAGCTATGTTGACAGCCTGTATTCACAAAAAAGCCGGCAGATCCCATGCCCTGCAAGTGAGAATCGATGTTATGCGAAGCAGTGTGCAGGGAGCCTACCAAGTTAACGAAACGACCATGAGAACACTAAGACGTAGGCAGTTGTTTCATGATGTACATGACACGTATGTCATGACCTATCATTTATGACTTGAATTGCGCACCAAATTTTGAACCACCTAACCCAACCACTCTTCCACCACCAAATTTGCTCATACCTTATCTTTCATTCTTCACAAAGTTATTCCTTAGAATTTTGAGAACGACAGCCCACAAACAAAGGTAATTGAAAGAAAAAGAAAAAAACACCGACAGCGCATATCTTTTATGTTAGCTCTTCTCAGACTGAAATATTTAAAGTGCGAAACAATGAGTGGAATCGACCCACGCAAGAGGCCGCGTTTCTGTACCAGAAAGCTTGCCTTCGTGTATAGCGTTCGCCGCCAGCGTTTCCCCGTGAACGTTACAGTTACATAAGCTGCAGCTGCCGGGAAGAATGAAGAGTATAGTCAGAGGTCTTTGAATTCTATCGCGCTCCGCTGTTAAAGGCGAAGCATAAGCGCGCCCTCCAGATTGTAACACTTTCTCGGTAAAGTGTCCATTGCGCAATCGAGGCACCAACACGCACTGCAACGCGCGGTGGCGGCCCCTGCTGCGTCGTAGTCAGCGGTATCCATTCAGATTGGCCCTGTACAGCGCTGGCGACGTGGGGGTTCAGCGCCGGGTCGGCGAGAGGGAGCCAGGCCTGATGCATCCAGCGCACGCACGTCCGCCCGCCAAGAAGTGGCCCGCAGATGGATAGTAACGGCCGCACGGATTTACTCGCCGGCGCGTTGCGAGGAAAATACATGAGCGCCGCGCCGGGCCGTGCATTCGAATGACGGCGCCTCGCCGAGGTGACCGCGAGATCTGGCCCGTTTCTATGGTGACTAAGCCCCCCCGACCCCCCCCCCCCCCCCCCCCCGTCCGGCCGGGCGGTGTGAGCCCTCTCGCAGCGCGCGAGCGCGCACTCTACATCATCATTAGCGCGTTCTCTGCCGACGCCGTGTACGCGCACATCGCGGCTCCTCCGCGGTTTAGCGCTGTTCGTTTTCCCTTTATGCGGTGCCCCGTTTGATACGACTGGCGGCGCGCATGTGTCAGCGCCTGCATAAAGCGGCTGACCTGCGAGAATTATACTTTGCTGCAAACATTACCGAACGAAACTCTGGCGCTCTAGTGCCTGCCGAAGCTGACGCTTCAGCCGTCATCGTGGGAAGGAGGATGCCTTGTGCAATGTGGATGTGCCCAAACTTCCTCATTCTGGATTCAGACAATCTTGTGACTTTGAAAATTATAATTTTCAATTGAATGTTGCGTTATAAATGAGTTAACACGGCAAGCTGGGCGAGTTGGTGATTGAACATGTTCCTATGGGTGGGTAGCGCAACCCGGACGAAGGACGAGAGGAAGTTTGCGCTCGTTTTGTGTACTTCCACTCGTCCTTCGTCCGGGTTGCGCTGCCCACGCATAGGAACATCTTATAAATGAGGCAATTCGCTATGAGTACGCGTGTGGGCAAAGTCTTATTATTGCCTTCCTGCGTTTATAAAGTTGTGATCGCGTGGGAAAGCAGGTCAGTAAAGGCTGATATAAACTCAGAAGAACGTTTCAAGTCTCGAAGTGCGAAGCTTGGACTGCGAAATGCCCATCATAGCCGTGGTTACAAAAAGATCGCCTCGCCGAGCTCTCTATAGTAATTTTTGTATAGAACTATATTTCGGCGACCACACCATTGGCGTTTAGTGAAGTGCGGTAGGGCCCATCTATATTTTTTAATTACTAGACAGAACTCTGGGTGGGTTATGTTAGTACGTGTACTTCTTTAATTTTCGGGCTTATGGCTTCGAACGGTCCTATGGGGCTATTTGTTACGATTTATGATTTTAAATTTCTAAGCACTCATAGTTTTATAAACACAGCAGGCAAATTAGCGCCTGCCACTTGCGTAATTATTGCGAATTTCGCAGAGTCACAAATTTCGTTGAAGTCAAAAGGACGTAGTTTAGGTACTGCCCCTCCGTCCTCACGCTATAGCTGATCGCGGTCATACGCGCAGCTTTCGCAGACACTGGCGCCACAGTTCATTCTCGTAACTTTTGCTGAAAACTCTATGCTGCAGGCCTTTGCGGTGACGTTGGCACGTCCATACAACGCAGTATAGTAGCCACGCTGTTGCCGGGGCTGGAATGTTGATATGCTGGTATGTTGGTATGTAAACTGGTAGCGAAGCTTGCATAGGAGCCCACATGCCAAGAAAATGGCGGCATGTGGCAACCGTCGCCATTTGTATGTCGTAAGAACAACTTCTGTAAACAAAACAAATAAACAACAGCAAAAACGACGTCACATTCGGAAACGGAAGTGACGTCCAGATCGTGTGCTACTTGGCGCGAATGTTTGGATTTGTTTTGGGTCCCGCCTTTCGACCGCTACTAAAGCAGTTATTTTTCTTTGGAGGCTGAGGCGAACTTGCGCCTCGCCTTAGCTTAAACACCAGCGTGTCATTAAGCTGTAGGAGTGGTGTGTCTTAATGTGAACATAATTATGTTGTTATTGTCGGCATTTGCTCCAGTAGGTTCCTTAGAAGGGTGAGAGAATAGGATGGAGATAAATGACAGCGCCACAGAGGTTTCAAAAACAACTTCAGTTTTATTCGTCTAGAATAATGCAACCAATATATATAACCAAACAAAACATATATGTTTCAATAGATGAAAAGTACTATGGCCAGCACATTCGTAATGTATAGCAACATATGCGGAACCATTTCACAGAATCATTCTCAATTCCATGCGACACGATGTATTCATATCCAACAGTTACCAGAGAAGGCAATATTGCACCGCATTATCATTTAGAACGCATACGACTTAGTAATTTTGCTGCCTCTAGGGCACTCAGAGCCTGTGTTACGGATGGCGAACTAACGTAGCGCGCTGTTTCTTCGCGTAACGCTCCGCATTTATCGTCACGATGAGACATAGCGCGTCGAATGCCGCAGCGCGAACTTGCACAATAATAAAAATCTGCACTCGCACCTTTCGCCAGTGAATGCCGTGCGCTAGGTCACGCAAAAATTGAAGTGAAGCGCTCGCCACACTTTGTACAAACAGGCGAGGAAGTTTAAAGAAAGAAAGAAAAAAAAATAAACTGGGACGATACCGCCTCGCGTTCGAGTGAGCACCGCCATTCCGCCCGACATAATAGCTGGCTTATTGCACAGGCTAGCTATTTGTTGCGCCAGAATCACTGGTTGGTAGGGACCGCCCAAGGAAGTTAAAGAGAAACTGCCGGAGTGGAAAATATGACCCGAAGGTGAAGCTGCACGGGAGGGGCACGATAGAAGTATAAATAAACGATAAAAATGACGAAGAAGCGCTTTTCGCACTGACTCCACGAGTTAAGTTAGCCAACCGCCTTGGTTAATCATGGCTTATTTTGCCAGACGGCTACTTATCTCCGTGTATCGCTGTATGACTGGTTTTAGAGTGACATCTGAATGTCCTGGCATATTGTATTGGGGACAACATCGCCAATATTCAAACGTCACCAAACTTCAACGTCACCAAAATTGCTATTTTCGTTGGGAGCAACCAGATTTTATTTTCTAATTAGCCTATCATTACAATAACAGAGCCAAACCACTTCATATGTAAGCGGACATCACCCGACAAGGCTCTATTTCAGCTGAAGGAGGGGCAAGCATTGGCTTCATCTTTCCTATAGTAAGAAGTTACGGGAGCTTCCACTCCAGCAGTTTTTCTTTAACCTGCTTGGGGGGTCACCAAGAACGAATAAATTGTAAAATAAAAAAGAAATAACGTTTGTTGCTTTAGCACTGCAAAAATATTTGAAACGGAAGATTTATTCGTATGAAAGTATTATGATTAAAGGTTGTCGTACATCTTTAAAAGTAAGCTTTCTTGTTTCAGTGTTTGTCCCCACCCTCATCTAGCCGCGCTTCAATCGTGCACCGCTAACTGATATCTCTCACAATATATTTTGGTACGCTTCTCGTTCCATGCTTCGCGACCTTGCTCGAAACTGCGTTGAACATATTTTCACTCGCGGATGAAGCGCACTATTCGTTCAGCACGAAATTGCGTTGCAACGCATCCGGCAGAGCAGTGTCGCAAGTCGGGAATGCGCTTGGTGTGCTTGGCACTTATCGCTGCAGTGGGCGCTCGGTAGGTATGGACGTTTGTTGATTGGTCTGCCACAACCATGCTCAGCGCAACATTGACGAGATCGAGAATTACGAGAAATCGACGCAATTAGGTCTTTCCGATGTGCGACTGTAGCGGAAGTAATTGTTACGTTGACGCGCATTCGTAGTGTTGAACGCGCCAGCTTGTTGAGCGTTGTTCGATACCTCGTTCGTGCGCACGTGTTCCAGCCCCTGCTCGCCTGGGCTTTCCCCGCTATCATGATTTTGAGCTGTAATTGGGCTGCGTAACGATACACTTGTTGCAGAAAATTTCATACTTCTGTACTGCACAATACTTGGATTCCTTAAGTTGCATTGTCTGGACTTGTGGTGCTTTCCCGCATATGTTACTATTAATATCTTTTTCATATTTCTTTAGTAATATTAAGATCAGCGTCCGTAAAGCTGCTGCGACTTTCGTGATCTTGCCGTAAACTTTCTCTGAAATATGGTTTCAGTACTGTTAAATGCTCGGGTTACACATGTGCGCTTCATTTCAACTGAATCTTGCCTTTATTCGCTATGTTTTGGGGAGGAACCAATAATGGCTGGCAGAGCTACACAGTACGGCCCCCATTGTCGTATCAGAAATATTCCGCTATCTACGCAGGCACTGCTGTAATACCTTTCGAAGCATATTCAGGATTCATTAAAGAACCCCCTCCTCTCTTTATCTCTGTTTCAAAAAGCCGGTCGCTGTCCGCTAATTTCTTTCTTTCTTTCTTTCTTTCTTTCTTTCTTTCTTTCTTTCTTTCTTTCTTTCTTTCTTTCTTTCTTTCTTTCTTTCTTTTTTTGTCTTTCTTTTAGCTTGCAATTGTTGATTCTGATTGTTTGTTCCACTGCACGAATAAAAGCATATTACGAGAACCGTCGCGGCATTTCCCTGCGAAAGACGTGCACGCTTCCTCTTCCTCCTCGGCATCAATCGTGCGCTCGTCGTGGCGTCCTCTACAAAGACCGTTCGCTCTCCATCGAAGAGGGCTCGTTAAGAGGGCGGCTGTCGCTTCTGCTGCTGCCACAGGGGCGACGGCGCAACGCCATCGCCGCCGAATCTTCCTATTGTCTCGGGTCGTCGTTTGTGCTCGGGATGCTATGCCGTCCTCCTCCTCCTCCTCCCCTTTATCGCCCCCCTCCCTCTCCCCTTACATTCTTTTTTTACTTCCTTCCATGCCGTGCCGCTGCTCTCGCGCGGACGCTAATAATGGCGTGCTGCGCGAAAGGTGGGCGGCCCGCGTATAATTCGCGCCACCCTTCTTTTCCCCTGCGCCGTCTTCGACAGAAGCAGCAACAGCGGGCTGTGGAGCGCGCGCGCGCGCGCGCGCGCCGTCAGCCGCGTTGGATATCTGCCTCGACGTCGCATTATCTAGATATATACGCGATTTCCCGCGCGGCACTTCTGCTTTAGTGCGCTATTCCGGCGTGCGTGCGTGCGTTGCAGCTCGGTATATCGATCTCAGTTTTGCAGGGGCTTCACTCTTGAAGCGCTCCCGTGCCGCCGCCGCCGCCTTTGCCCCCCTCCCACCTCTCGCCCCTCTTTTTCTCCACCCCCGCGCGCGAGCTTGTGTGCCCGTCCTTTTTGTCTCGCTTCCTTGCCCCCTTCCCCCCGTCCCTCCTCTTTTCTTTTTCTCTTCCTCGTTTCTGGTCCTCATTCTCTGCTCTGCCTTCCAAGTTCCGCATTTTTCTCTATGCCTCGCCCGCTCTGCTGCCTGTCGTTTCATTGCGCGTTCTTAGGGAGCTGCTTTTGTCCCTCGCTTTCTTATTCCCGGGATTAGTTTCTTCTTTTTTTTTTTCTCGCGCGCTCGCCCGAAGGCGGCGAGGGAGAAGAAAAGGAGCGAGCGAGCCAGCGGTGGCGGCTCCTTTCGAGCCCGCCGAGGCCGTGCCGCCAGCAGCCGTTAGATTTTTATTTCCCAGTTGAGTTTCTCCTTCTGCGCGCCGCGCGCAGAGGAGCCGGCGAAGCTGTTTTCCATCTCGTTCCTCCTTTTCGTCCTCTTTTCGCTCGCTTCCCTCCCCACTTCCTCATATCCCTCTGGTTCGATTTTCGCTTTTCTTTTCATTCCTTGTGCCTACTGCCTCTTCCCCATGCCTTCCCTTCCCCGCTTTCTTTGAAGAGCCGCGCGTTCAAGCTTGAAGAAGGGGGAGGGGGTTAAATGTAAGGGCGCCTGCCCTCCTCACTGGGCCGTCTCCCTCTCCCACTGCGCTTCCCTATTCTTCCAGCATCGCCCGCATTCGTTTTCCTGAGGCCTCTCTTCTCGACCACCGCTGTTTCTTGCCATTCCTTCATCCCTCGTGGCCATCCTTGCTCTCGAGCCTCCGTTTTCAATCCCGGAGGCTGCGTCCGCGCTTCGCCTGCCTGCGTCTGAGCGCGCATCATTTCGTTTCTTTGCCGCTAGGTCTCGCGTCTTCCCTCCGTCTTTTTCTTATGTTCGTTGTTTCTCTCGCCCTCCCCTCTGCGTGTCGCTGCTTTCCCTTTCCCGCCGGACCCTTCCTCCCTCTAGGCGCCTATAATTCCTGCTGCCTGCCGGGTTCTCCATCTCACATATTCTTTTTTCCTCTATGTACATATACGCCACATCACTCGCCGCACAGGCACTCCTAGCTGCAGCAACGGCAGCAGCATCATCTAAATAGTCACGTGAGCCTCAGCTGCGAGTCGGAATGTGTGTATATATCTTCGTTGTGCCTCTGCCCGCGTTTTGTATTTGTCAGTGCGAAAAAACGCGCGCGATGGAGAAGCGGGTGCAGATGAAAAAAAAAAAAGCAGAATGGCGCTCGGGCTGGGAAGAGAGCGTTGTAAAAGGGAAGGAAAATTGGGGTGGCAAAATAAAAGAATATGGAAAGACACCGAGGAAGGGCTAGGGCATGGAAGGGGAGAGTTCGCGCGGAAAGGGGGCGGGGGGGGGGGACGGCGCTGCGTTCTGGCGATGTGACCCGTTTTGCGATTGCGCACGCTCGCTGCTCGTTCCCCATTGGACGGACTTTGTATTTCCCTCTCCTCCGGGCTCTCCCACCTCTCCTCCTCTTTTCGCCGGGAGCGACGGCGCGGGCGTGCGCGAGCGCTCTTGGCGTTTTAAGCGCTCGCGGCCCGCGCGCTTACGCATGCGTTTGTTTACTTTGGACTGATTTGGGGCGGTGCTTTAAAATATGGTGGGGATACGGGGACGCTCCCGGGCAAGGCGCCCGCCCCCGGGCTGTCTCTGGCGCAAGAGTCCCCCCCCCCCCCCCCCTTTCCGCTGTCTCCTCCATTTTTTACTTTAAATTTTCCCTTCCACTCCTCGCTTCGCTTCTGGCAGGCAAACAGCTAGGGAATTTAAATCGCGCCGCAGTGAGCTCTACGCCGGGGAGGGGGTTGAAACTGAAATCTTCAAAAGTGCGCGTGCGCTTGCTCGCGCGCGCTCCCGAGCCCGGCGCATTGCGGCGCCGGTGCGGGTTGGAAAACGTTCCCACACCCTCGCTGCTTTTCCTCTCTCGTGGAGGGGCCGTAGCACGTTTTTGAACGCGGGCGGAGAGAGCTTCGCGTAACCCGGTTTGATATTAAACTCGGGGAGGACAAAAATATATATATGTGCGTGTGTGCACAAGGAAAGTGACGGCGACCGGGCCGAGCGCATGCGCACGCCTGCGTCCAATGGCGAGCGCCTGCGCTGGAAACGATAATAGACAAAATGCGAAGAGGCTCGGGCTGCGCGCGCGTTGCGTTGTCGTCTTGCGAGCGCGGCGGAGGCGAAAGGGCGAGAGAGAGACAATGTGCGTACGCCGCGACGCGTGCTTATTGCGCGGCCATTTCGCATCTTTCTTTCTTTTTTTTTCCCGTCCCTCTTTCTGCGGATGCGCGCTTCTCCTGCCTTTCGCTACGCTGCCGGCATATTTCCCTTTCGCGCGCTGGGCGAAACGACGGCTCGCCTTTATCATCCAGTGTCGTCGTCGACGATCCTTTTTTGTTTTTTCGCGAAGGGAAGGCACCAACGTCATTGGAGGATGCCATTTGCATCCGGGGCTTGGTCTGGCGGCGTCGTCATAGCAACCGTGCATCTCGTGCGTCGTCTTCCCCTTCTTCTGGGCGCTCTTGCCCAGATGCACGGCCGAACGCCTTTCCTTGGTTCTCGACTACTGCGAAGAGAGAGAGAGAGAAAGCGTGGAGGCGTTGCACAGACCAGCCATTTATGCGCCGCCTTTATGCGGCCGTGTTCGGCCGAGCGGGCGGCTTTTGTCTCTAAGAACGTTTGGTAGCTTATCAAATTGAGGGGGCGGATGCTTATATGAACGAATGCGGATGAGATGGGGAACGGGGTGGGGATCCTGCCGACGACGGCATGGTCCCGCGCCGCAATTGCAGCAAGATGCCTAATAATATTGGTGAAATTTTCTTGCTGCTCAAATAGCCGAATACTTCTGATGAGGGTTTATGCTGTTCTGACGTCGCTAATTGCGATTGACTTGAATGATTGTGAGGACCTCCTAAGGGATCATACAGTTGCTGCAGGCTGGTGCATGCTGCATTTCGTCTCTCTCTCTCTCTCGATATCAAAATCGCCATTATTAGTGCGAGAAGAAGCTTGGTAAGCAACAGAAGGCACAAGAAAAAAAAAGTAGGTAGCGATGCCACCCTAATGTTCCCGCAACATCTCGTCGTGACGTCATGGATTTTAACTGCATCTGCAAGGGCCCAGTTAATTCTTTATTGGTAAAAACGAACTGCATTATGTTCTAAAGGAGCCAAAAATTTGACATGGCAAATTTCTGGAACCTTTACTGAGGCAATGCGACCCAAATACGAAAAGACATACTTTGTAGTCTGTGACGTCATCCTGACGTTTCGACGCTTGGGTTCGACCGCGAAGGTAAAAAAAAATAAAAAACGTTTACCTTACTTTTCTATTCTAGTAATCAACCTCTGCCGCGAAATCAACAACAATGGTGTTTCGACCGAGTACTATATCAGTTTGAACAGGTTAAAGTGATTCTCTTTAGTGTCTGTTTAAGCACATAGAAGAGGTAGTGAAGATGTTCCGCCAAGCATCCTTACTATTTCGCCGTGAGCGCTTGTGAATGTCACCGTTTCGCTGCGCAGGACGAGGCCCGCGCGTGACTTAATTTCGAGTGTGCAGGAAGGCAATATGGATAGTCAAATAAACGAATAGACAGGCAAAGAACTAAATGAAAGAAAATGAGAAAAAGAAAACGTGCCTGTGTGGTCTTGTTTACGCGTGAGCATTGAAGAGTTCTATGAAGGGTTCTATGGGATCTTTCCGCCATGTCGTCTTTCGTAAGTCCTGTGCAACTCCGGCACGTTTAGTCAGATACACAACATCTGGGGCCGAATTTTCGTTCTTTCGTTCATAAGGGCTCTTTGCCACTGACCGGCCGCCTTCGCTAATAGTTTATCCAGCATAAGCATTGGCTAGGTGATGCCCTTATCAACAATCTTGAGGCTTTTACGAATGTGAGCCCTGGTCTTGGGGCCGAGTAACCGCGGTTACCGTCTTCGGTGGCACAGTTTACGTTTACGCAGATAGCATTTCAATGCGGTTTCACGCTTTTGACTTTCGGTAACGTCGCAGTGAATGGTAGTTCATTTAACGTCATTTGTGCTGGTTGAAGTTAAAAATAATGTCTAACGCTCTGTGCTCTTCGAAGAAGGAGGCCCGTGTTTACAAAGAAGTATTACGCTAGCATTATTCACTAGTGGAAATTCCCGCCAACGCTTGTGTTGAACACATTAGCGACCGAAAAGCGTGAATTCGGCCCCGAGGCTTTATAAAGAGACACAAGAGAATAATAATTTAGTTGCGTTCGGTGATTCACACTTGTGCATTAGCACCACGGCAATATTAGCTTCAAAGAGGCATGAGTATAGCCAAAAAAACATTCAAGAACGAAACACGGGTTGTGATGTCGCCATTAAGTTCTCACAATAGTTAGCTAGGCATGACGTCACGGATTGTGATAGCGTCTACGCTGTAGCAAATGTTTATCGGTTAAGGACCGCTGCGTTCTATTCTAAAGAAATGAGTAAACGGTCGATCTAGGAACTTTTGAGATATCTTCCGGTGCCAAAAGTGGCCCAAATAGGTGATAATTTGGGAAAAGCGAGGTAGTATACCATCACTGAGTTTTGTTCGCGAGATATAAGGTAAAGAAAATTTGCCTTTCATTTTCTGCAGTAAAATTCCACCACTGCCCCAGAATGTTATTGACAAGTATTGACAAGTATGCCTGGTCGACCAGCTTTTCGTGAATATCAATGATTGTCCCGATAGCAGTAATATACATATTCGAAAGAGAGCTTTATTACTCTAAAATGATGTAGTGCTGCTCTTTAATGTTACTTTAAGTGGAGACACTTATGTGAAAAATATTTTACTTGGAATATCTGTGAAATTGACGCTCGGACTTTATCTCGTTTCGTCATGAAGTTCATGTTGAAGAAAGAAGGAAAGAACGCCGACCAAAGGGGTGTTGTTTAATGGGTTAGAAGACCGCACGGCAGCTGCGTTCACAGCGAACAAGGCTTCCGTGTGGTCTACTAACCCTTCTGACCACATCACTTTCGTAGGCCCGTCTTTCTTTCCTTAGTAATAATGCTTGGAATTTAATGAGAAACCGTTGAGGAGAGCTCCCACGAAGGCTCGTCGGCTTGAAGTAAAGTTTCCGTCCTGCAATGAGTAAACAGAGCGCATGTTTGAATGTGCATGTGTGTGGCCAGGGCGAATCGTGTCTGTGGAATGTATACTGGCATCTTAATATCTAGTTGTCCCTCATCATGCATGCCCACGGCTCGGCTTGTGTCTGTGGAATGTATACTGGCATCTTAATATCTAGTTGTCCCTCATCATGCATGCCCACGGCTCGGCTTTACTAACTTTACTGCAGTTTTAATTTCGATAATTAGCTTTCTAACGATTTATCGCGTCATATCCGCAATTGGACGTCGCTGTAAATGCTAATTTCCGAGGACGTTATTGCATATACTTTTAAGCAGGGTACCGCGCTTTATGTTTTGTCGCGTTTTTATGTTATAATGCCTGATCTTCGAGTATGGGTATTTCATTACATAGGCCGCGTTCTGTCTCACATTTGAATCTTTATCTCATTTCTTTCTTTCTTTCTTTCTTTCTTTCTTTCTTTCTTTCTTATCTCGTTTATTTATTTTTTTCATTTAGCTTGACCTTCTTGAGCGAAAGTCTCTACATTTAGTGCTTGTTTGTGTTGAGGAGTTATCGGTCGTCTATTATCCGTTGATGTTAGAGCGCTCGTTACTGTTGGTCTTTAGATGGCGATTATTGACGCGTGGAAGTTACTTAGTGTCTCTACTTAGCACGACTGTGGAACTGAAACTGAGTTCGTTAAATTGAAATTTCTATGGCGAAGCATATTTGTCAGCGCTCTGGTGTAGTCGCTTGGCAGGCCAGGTAGTCCGTTCTCGCATTTTTCCATTTCGCCTGAAATCTGGTTTTGTTTTTTTGCGTGGCTCTGCAGGAGGAGCAGCAGCCGTCCTGCTCGTTTAGCGCCTTCCTCCTCGGAACCTGAGAGGAAGAGAGCGAGGAGGAGGGGCGGGGAGGGAGGGTGGTTGAGTACCGCTAGGCTGAGAATACCGAGACACACACACACACACACACACACACACACACACACACACACACACACACACACACACACACACACACACACACACACACACACACACATATATATATATATATATATATATATATACCATGTTGTAGTGAAGTTGAAACTTTGGAGAGCAGCTGCTTGCCGCTAACGTAGCGTATAATGCTAAATCTTTCTGTCATTTCGGCCGCTCGGATATTCGCTTGCTGTTTTAACGTTCGTCCGCGCGTCTCTGTCTATCTGCACAGCAGCTCTGTCTGGCCGAAGAACGCGCGCCTTAGCGCGCGCATTAGACTTTTATTACGGCCGTCGTCGGAATCTCGTTGGCGGCGGCGGTTTCCTTTTTTTTTTTTTTTCGGGGGCCGCTGTTGCTCATGCTGCCGCCGGGCCCCTTTCTCCTGCGCGCCCATTATTATGCCTTGCGCCGACTCTGCGTGCGCGGGTGCGTATGTTCGCGCAGGCGCAGAGACGACGAACTAGTCCCACCGTTGAAGTGAAGCCCCGTTAGATTGCGAGGCTGTATACACAAGTAGAAACGAATATAACGGCCGATATACGGGAGGCGGCGAAGTTTGCGGCGTCCTCGCGGGTGTCTGTGCGCGCCTGCAGGCGTGAATGGCGGCTGGCGCTTTATCTACGCCTTCCACGGCGGCCCCTCGTCTCTCGAGATGGCGGGCTATGGCGAGCAGCGCTTGCGCGCACGCAACGGAGAGGAGAGCGGGTCGCCTTAAGAGGCCATTCGCCAAGTCAAACGAGGTGCAAGTGAAATAATGCGCCATTATCGCGAACGAGAGCGAGCGGGAAATTGGGAAGAATGAGGAGAAGAGAACGGCGTTGGTCTGGCGGCATGTTCCTGCCGCTCGTGGCGCTTCGGTGCCGAATTGGCGCCGACTGGGTATTTGTTACACCGTCAGCGCGTTGCAGACGCACGGACACTCGTATATATACGCGCCCCTGGATCGCGTCTGTGGTGCCAGTGGTCTCGTATAGTCGGCGTCGAAACCGCCGATTGTATTCTCGCGGCGTTGCTACGCGACAGCACATTTCGCGCGCCCCGTATTTCGGGTCCTCGTCGGCTAGGAGACAAAGCAAGTACGAACGAAGTCGCAGAATAAAGAGTCGGGCGAGGCTGAGATGCGATGGGAAAAAGCCGAAACAAGAGGACCCTGAAATACGAGAAGCGATGATGGCCATTCCCATCTCGACGCGGCCAGCGGAAGCCGACGCCGCCTTGAAGCGTTGCCGGCCTCAGTCGTCGTCAACCGCTAAGTGCCCCGTTTTAAAATGAATTCGAAGAGAAGCGAAACGAGACTGGCCGTAAGACGACGATGGGAGAGGGAAAGGCGATGGGGGAGGTTCTTTCGGAGAGTAACAAGCCGAAAAAGAGACAACAAAGAAACGAAAAGGACCTCAGTGTGACCGAATCCGCGGGATTTGTTGCCGACGAACGGAGGATAAGGAAAACGAACAAACAAATAAAAAGAAAGAAAAGAAGCATAATGAAATCGTTCTCGTATTGGAAAGACAGAAATTCTTTCTCTAACTGCAAAAAAAGAAAAAAACTAAAACAAAATGCTGACAAAGGAAAACCGTGTTGGTCATCTCGTCGTCGTGTCATGTCGCGGCGAAACCTAAGTCCAGAAATATGTTGCGTGCGGCTTCTTGAGAGGAACGGCGGAGCTGCTGGATACATTTTATTGTACAGACTCATCTTTTTTACTTGTGTGCGTTGCGTACCTTTCCTTTTTTTTTATTTCTTTCCTTCTCCGTTTTCTGCACAGGAAAGAATTTTTGAATTCTTAGATCGTAATTGCGATGCCCGAGTTTCAGAGGCAGCTCCGGAGCTTGCGGTGTAAGGCAACTAACAGAAGAGAAATATTTGGCATAGAGGATCGCGAAAGAATAAATGCGACCGCGTTGCAGTAAATTGAACTAAACAGATAAAAAGTATGTGCGTCCAGCGCAAACCGAGTGAGGAAGAAACAAGCCTATAGATTGAACCGAAGAAAAGGAGAAAGACAAAAAAAACTTAGCCGTTGAGAGGTGCAAGGCACTGTCGGGCCTGCCATTCGCGGGCACTGAGAAAACACGTATAGGTGCCTCAATTCTGCCAAACAGAATTTCGTGCGGCGGGGATTCGAATAGGCTCGGCAACATCGGCGACAGCGGCACCGTCCAAAGGAAACTCGATGGGGCTTTGGGGCAGGCGTATGTCGGCATCCCCGAATTAAAGAAAAAGATGTTTCGAGCTATACACAGAAAAAGCAAACGAAAGCGTGAGTGCCGAACCCACAATGGCGCCGGCCGAAGAGAACGAATCCCCTAAGGGCTGTCCACTGAGAAGGGAGAGGAGCAGTTTGGGAGGAGGGATGGCAAGCGGAGGTTTCTTGCGGAGAAAAGTATACACGAATGCATAGAGAGAAATAGGAAATGTTTGCTGGCTTGTCCGCGCGCGCTAAAAAGCGTCGCCAAGCAGCTTTTCTTTCCTCCTCCCATGTCCGTGCCTCTACAGATGCCGCCGGGCGCCACCGCGCCTCTTCGGTCGGTGCTGCGTCGAAGACCCTTCGTTGGCGCCGGTCTGCGGAGCCCGTGGACCGCGCCGTCCGGGTCGAGCCGGGGGCTGGCGCGTTTTCCGGGCGCCGAGCTGAAAAACGTGACGCGATAGACAGAATCAGCCCAGGGGCTCGCGCGTGGGTCCGGGTGATCCCCCGGTTGCCCGCCGATGAGGTCCTGCTTTGTTTCTTCGTGACCCTCGTCCATTCGTTTGGTCGCAGCTTTCTGAGGTTGTCCGTTCCCGGCTCGCCGTCTCCCGTCTCCCCGGCTGCCTCGCAATTCCTCCCCCCACCCCCCTGTATTCCCACGCCGGCTCTCTAGTCACCGCTGTTCCCGTGTCCTCCAGCGCGCCTCGTGCGCAAACCGTGGGGGCTCTGTGCTGAGGGGAGCGTGTGGCGGTTCGGTCCCCTCGTCAGCTTAATGGGCGGCTTCGAATAAACTGGACCCTCGGCCGCTGGCGCGCGCGCCGTGCCAAGGCTCGCACGGAGAAAGCGGCGTCGGTGCGCGGCGCTCCTTTTGTGTTCGCTGACCCCCGAGCGACCCCCGCCGTCCGTCCGGGCGCGCTCGTTAGCCCTGCTCAGCCGACCCCGCTGCCGCGGCGCGCTCCTGCCGGACCCTGCGCTGTTGGCCATCCTCCCACTGATTTCGTCTTGTTCGTTTCGCTGACACGCGCCTCTCTGTGTGTGTTGGCACGGCTTATAAGCCGCGGTCTTCTCTCCCCCTCCTCCCCCACTCCCCCCCCCCCCCGTTTTTAAAAAGATTTCATTATTTCTTCCGGTTCTCGATCCCGTCGCGGGAGACAGCTGCTTGTTACGTTGTCCCTCTGGCCCGTTACTCGAACACCTTGTGCGGCCTAGGTTCTTATGAGGTATTTTATCGGCAGAACTTCCGCCGGGCTTTCGTGAGATCGCGAGTATTGACCCGTGTGGATCTGAAGCTTCCTGTACGTTGTCACTACGTCAGGCGGCCTTTGAGTGCAGTGTGTCTCGTGGCGGTCCTCTGAAAAGGTGCTCCTAGCGCTGCAGCGTATATTGAGCCCTTGTGCCAACATGCGACGCGAGAGGCAGTAATCCGTGCCCATGCTACCTGCACAATCATCGGAATCTATTTCGCATTTGTAACGGGAAATGCTCGCTGTTCTTTTTCACCTCGTGCCGCATGATGGTGCCTCACGACTGGCTAGATGCATGCTTGGGGATGTTTGTATCCCGCATCATTGGTAGCGTTACATTTCTGCGCTGTGAAAGTGCCAGACAATTCTTTTAACTTCATGATTACGTACTACCTTGAAAGTTGTGTTTACTAATCACCGAGGCGTGCAGAAAATTACTTGTGTTGTTTATTATATATATGGTGACGTTGGCAACATGTGCACTATCATTAGTTTTGTGATATAAACGCTACCGCTGTTATTAGAAAATAATCTTGTAGTTTTCCTGACTCGCACCTGAACCGGGGAAAGATTATCCGGATACGAGGGGGGGGGGGATGCTTCAGCTTATCAGATGTTGAATAAACGTGCTAGCTCATGCCAAGGCTTAACCGCGACACTACTTCATAACATAAGCTACATGATTCAACTTTTTCCTTACTGAGCGCAAAGAAATCGATCATCTTGATGAAAACTTTTTCGACACGTTATTAAACATTGCCGTTAGGATTCTTCTACTAGTAACGTCATGCACGTTATGAAATGATGACCGCGCGTTAACTATATGCCAGATTCGACCATTTTCGGCACCATGGGAAGTCTGGAAAAATAAAGCGTCGGCGGGATGCATCGTCGAAACTAGCCTCTAGTACGCCTGGCACTTCCGCAATGAAAGAACGCAAAGTTTGTGCTTTGGTGGACTCGGCAACATACTCTTAAATGACAAGCATAAGTAAACACACAGAGGCTTCTGTCGCGGTTGTCTGATTTTCCGTTCCGACCTTTACACTGTTTTCACGAAGTCTAAAACATCGGTACATGCTCAAGAATGAGTGCAACTTTATTTATTCCCGTCATGAGTCGCTTTTATCCCTCAGTGTTTTGACAGCGTATGTACAACATATTGCGGGCAATACTTCTTGTCGTATACAATTTTCATTCACACAAGAGCACGCAGGGAATTTCAGATGAACCTTGGGCGGAACCATAATTATCTTTCTAATGTCTTACTTTTTTGACACTGCCTGCGCAAATGTCCTTATTCATTACTGTACAACACTATAAATTTCAGTACTGTGCAAGTACTGTACAATACACGTCAAAGCTCCAATGCCTGTTCAAGGCACCTTACTTTACAACCTTGCTTGTAATGAAAAGCTGATCGAATACAGTAATCAAATGTGAGTAGGCTTCTGACCTGACAACCATTGCTTCGAGAGTTTGAAGAATGGAATAAACTAGAACCCAGGTGCTTGCTGCAATAAGCAAATCAAAAAAAAAAAAAAAGCTACCTGGAACTATTGGCCCATGTCAGTTTTCAAATTTGTGAAACCGCTGCTTTTCCTCATAGCTTGGACATGTCTATATGGTTCATGTTCACTCCAAAAACTATGCATATTTGTTTTGATGGAGGCGTATGTTTTCTATACTTCGTTTGCATGAAATCTCAGTCTTATGTTAAAAAACAAGCAAATTTGTGGCACGCTGAAAAACTCTATGTCCAATTATGTCTACCTTACTTTCATTACAACACCAATGATTGAGATACAATTTAATGAATCGCGGTATACGTTACGACTAACACGTCACACTTTAAAGCAAGGAAACACACACACAGACACACACACATACTCACACACACACGCACACGCACACACACACGTATATATTCATATCATTCATTTCGCATTTAAGACCGTGATCAGTGTGCTTGTTTCTTTCAATATCACAAGCCTCCGCTGGCTATCTTTGCTTGTAGTCTGTATATGAAGCGCGACATTATGTATCGAAGGCCTCGTAAGCACAGTTTTGTGCGCGGCTCACCTTATGGGAGCTTTATGCAAAGTTGTGATACGAGAACTGCTTCATTGATTCCTTACAAATATGAAGACGAATTACAGTTCGCTGTAGAACACCTTGTGGGGCTAGTTGGTTCACAGCTTTCAAAAGATGAAGCGCCAACAGAGACAGCACGCTAATGAAGAAAGAACAATGACGGGACAAGGCGCAACTTGCAACTGTTTATTGAGGTCAAAAGCGGCTAAATATATAGCCATCGGGAGAGGAGGAAGAAAAAGAGGGAGCACTGAACATGTGAATGCGCACGCGCGATAACACAGAAGATGTATAGGAAGGGAATCACCAGATTAACCAAAATCTAAGACCTATCTAAAAACATTCTTTCATTTCTGTAAATATTCAGAGACAGGGAGCTGACACAGGCGTCCCTCTTAGTCTGGTTGGCCTCCAACCCCCTCTTCCGATGGCTATATATTCAGCCGCTTTTGACCTCAATAAACAGTTGCAGGTAGCGCCTTGTACTGGTCATTGTTCTTTCTTCATTAGAATGCTGTCGCTGTTGGCGCTTCATCTTTTGAAGCACAATTCGCTAATGATGCTTTGCAAGACACGATCTTGACATCTTGCTCTTTCTAGTCATTCGTGACGGTACTGTCTAGGAAACAACAATATTGAGACATGTAAATTTGTAGGAAGTCGCATTTGTTTGCGAAACTGTCGTCATTGTTACCATGCGTTGCATTGCTTTCTTTCTTGCAGTCAATATTTTCGTGTCTCTCTTTCTTGCTTTCTGTCTTACTGAACCAATATGTAGCGTGCGCCCTCCGGCAGCAGCACACTAAATGTATTCTCGATGGCTTCATTTTCCAAAATGGTTTAACTTACCTTTTCATACGTAAACACTGCAGTTTGTATTGCAGTTTTGTTTCTGTTACCTTTGAACATTAATAACACTCACCTTTACCTCTGTCTGTATAACAGCGGAGACGGTCATAGAAGTAATTGTGAAAGATCAGTGCACTTGCATTTTTTTCTCTCTGAACTTTTTCCTCGTGTATTACCGGTGACACCGGCATCGTAAAATGTACACTGTCGATTTGATTCTCGGCGGTCTTGTCTTCGCCTCACGTTGCGGCGTAGCTCGTTCACAAAAAAGGCTGGCTACAATATATGTTCCGCGGCTGCTCCGTGTATCGAGGCTGATGGCACAGTGTATCACAGCGATGGTCGCGCAGAGCGGCTACAAGGCATATCGCACACAGTATGCGCGGTCTCTCGTGAATCAGTACCAAGTCAGTTCAGAGCAACTAGCTGCGCTATAGGCTGCTGCGCGAGTTGACTGTCAAAAGAGGGACAGATAAAGAAAGGGAATGAAAGTACAGGTCAGCCAACCAGAAGCAAGTCTGATTTGCTACCCTACACAGGGTGAAAGGGGAGAAAAGAGAGATAGAGAAGGGACAAAGAAACTGTGTAATGGCACGCACATCTGGAGCTGCATATCCTGTTTACAAATAGGACACCGAGCAGAACTCGAAGCAGGGTCGTCGAAGTATGTCTCCATTAACTACAGCAGTGAGCTGCGTTGCTCTCCCAGCCAGCGATGCTTGTAGCCACCGCCCAAGTCCCTTGTCACCTCGGTGACACACGATCCTGTTATGTTTTTCGTGGAGGCCAGTTGATCAAACGCGATCCCGGGCAGAAAGCTCGGTTCGTTGTAGCGGCGACGTAATGCGGTGGAAGAAACACGCGGATAGAATTTCCTGAAGAGTTGTAAGAGTCGCAGGGTGACCGCGCCTGCAGGAAAGCCCTTGCGCGCCTCTGGAGTGGCGTCGGTGGGGGAAGCCACGTCGGACAACGGCCTCGTCCAAGGACGCCCGCCTGCGGCCCAGTGACCAGGGCACCGCGGGTAGGGCTCGCCTCGGGTCGCTGTCCCGCCGCTTTCCTCCCCCTCCTCCTCGCCTCGCTCCGTTTCCTTTCTGGCCTCCGGCGACGTACAGCCCAGGTGGGTCGGTGTCCAACGGCTCTCGGTGAGGACATCTGTCCGGCGGTGGTCGCCGCCGCCGGCCACGGCCGTCCCGCAGCACCAGGCCAGTCGCTCCCTTCCTTTTCCTGCGAAACGGAAGCGGAGGCGCGTTGACGGATCGGCCCCTCGGGTCAACCGCTGCTGTCATGGCGCGACAGGCCGCATTCCTCGGTGCCGGCCACCCTTCGCCCAGCTCTCACTTGTTGAGGACGAGCGGTGGGAGATTTGTTACGCCGTGTGTACCGACAGGAATACTGAGTGCGAGCGTACAGCTTTCGACACGTGAAGAGGAAGATAGAAAATTGAATGTTAGGAGATAGATATCGACGAGTAAAAGCAGCGCGAACAACGCTGTGGAGATGGCCAGCGCAAGGTCGGGTGCACTCTGTTACGTCCTACTTCCTCCTATTGTTCGCGGTGTTTTCTGTCATGGATTTTCAGGCCTGGTACGATTGCAAACAGCGCCGTTATCACTTATTAAGAAGCGGTGTAAGCACAAGTGGCACGTGACAAAATCAGCTGCAATAATTATATTATTATTATTATTATTATTTTCTTTTTTTTTTCGACAGTGACTGCAAATGCGAACCCTCAAAGTGCATCCGCCTTGGTACTCGCGCTTCCGTTTCATACTCGGCGTGGGCGTCCAACACTTAACGTGCTAATTCTCTTCTTCTGCACCTACTGCAGTGAAGTTGGCGACGCTGAGCAGTATATCTGGCATGCTGGTGTTTTAGTGCTGCGTCGAAAAAGGATTATCTGACCGACCGGAGGGAATAGGGTTTTCTCATTCATGCGCACAACACGACGACGACATCATCATCATCATCAGCAGCAGCATCAGCATCATCATCATCATCATCATCATCATCATCATCATCATCATCATCATCCACTGCAAGGCGAAGGCCTGTCCCAGTGCTCTGCAATTACCTCTATGTCGTACTAACTGATCCCTTTATATCCCAGCAAATTTCTGACGTTCATGCGCAAGTGATATGGCTTTCCCGAAAGGACCGCGCGTAGAGGGACAATAAGAGGTCGTTCATGCGTTTTTACGCGGCTCTGAACTCGGGGGGGTAGCGTGATTTGTCGCTATTTATTAAGCGATGCAATCCTGGAATAATAGGTCTCCGAAGGGAAAGCTATCATAGAAATCAAAAATAAACTACGGCGACTAATCATATGCTGGATAGCGGTTGTCAGGTGGAGTGAGTGCTGGCACTGACTGTCAGGCTAACTCCGCCTCAACAACACCAACGCTCGATCGCACCAATGCTATGATCCAGAACAGTTCGCGCGCACCTTACACACGCTAAAGATGTCGCTGCGGGGCACGTCAGTGGCCGCCGTTGAAGCGCTGGCGTTTAAGACACATAAGAGGGGGGCATAAAGTGAACGGGACAACACTATAAACGTGCAGCTCATGTCGCTCTTTAAAATTACGAGGTGGAATGGGCGCCGTTCATCGGCATCTGTCCGGCAAATTACGACTGCGACTGATCCGAGGATGGCCGATCGTAAACGCGCCCGAGTCGAGATCGAAATCTTCTCCTTCCGGGTGGTGGTGTTGGCGCGGGAGATTCTCGCCTGTGGGTCGCCGAAATGACAGTACCGTGCTCGCGAATCGCTGCTTTTTACGCCAATTCAGGTGTGATAGACAAGTCGGCTACGTGGTCGCCGCTGCTCGTTCGCAGGATAAGCAGAATTTTACTGTGCTTTTTTTTTTTTTTGGTAGACGGCAGCGATGTACAGTATGAAATGAAATGAAATATATAGAGGGGCGGCTGTACTCGCGTGCCTCTGCCTCCTGCCAATGATTTGATTTTTTTCTTCTTTGCTGCGTATTTCGTTTTGTTTTCTGCACATGGCGAACTCTTGGTTACACGCGCACGCCTTTCTTGTCGTTGAAGACACCCACTTGCCCCAGTCAGAAGTGCTGACATAAATTTAGCTTAGTCATATACAGGGATCTATCGTGGAAGATTGCGCGTACACAGTCATAGAAATGGTTCGGTATTTTTTTACTCAGGTATACGGTGTGCCACCAAAAGCTATTTCTTATGCTTGCTGCGGTCTTCTTAGCCTTCAGCTATGTTCTTCAATTCCTAAGTTGCCCAATGTGCCGTCGGGTCCGGGTGAGAAACGAACAGCGGAGATGCACCAGATGACAATTTCGCGTGTCTATGTGGACAGACGTCACATATGGTCGCGAGCATTTGCGCACGAACTTTGCACCGCATCGTTCAGACGCTATAGCGCCCGACACCAACAATGACATGTCTCAATTTCCTTGAAATTTGGCACAACCAGCTCGCGCCAGTAGTGCGCGCGTGTGGGTCAAACATGTTGCCGCGCGGTATAGGGAGGGAGGGAGAAAGGAAGGGAGGGAAGGGGCATGATTTGTTTAAGATAGGATGGCTGCCCTAACATTGGCTCAATAAGATTCAATTACTGGAATTGCTTTCTTTAAATCGCGATGACGTTGATAGACGTTGTTGTCCCTGAACCGGGTGCGTCAATTGATTTTCATATATAGTTTTCTAAACTAGTAAAGAGGTCAAGCGCAGTCCATCGTCTTCACTCAGGCAATGACTGCCATTTCCGGCTGTCGCGAAGCAAGGTACGAAGAAACACGTTATTTAAGGTCAATGATGGAGCCGGTGGAGCCTCTCAGTCCAAGGCCCGGATGGTACAATTCTTCAACGCGGTGTTGAAGAACTCCACCATGTACTCATATGCCGGTAAGGCGGTGGCTTGCCTGGGGAGCTGGAGTATAAAGACAATTATTCTCTGGAGCAAGGAGTAAGACACGCGGGCGTGTCTCACTGCGTTCGTCGTGTACGGTTGCCGTGTGGGTAGAATGAAGACGGGAGAGTGAGAAAAGAGGAGATGACGAGGGAAGGCCACAGAGTAACGATTTCACGGCGGCAGCGAGCATCCGAACGCGGCCGTTGCAGATGCGGGTGGTGCGCGCGTGCGCCCACTGTTTGAACGGGTCGGTCGTAATTTACTCTCCCTACTGGCGGCTGGCGTTTTTACTGCGTCCTGTACGCGCACCCAGGCCTGCCAGTCCCTGCGCGCCCCCCTCGCTCCCCGCGAGGACCGGTCTTGTTGGTCCCCGCGCGACAGCACCGCCGGTGTATACGAGAGCCCTGATCCGCAGTTTATTTGTCAGGAGTGGCGGGGCTGGCGGTCCGAACTTTGGACCTCTCTTTTTTGACTCGATGGCGCGGTCCGCGTTGCCGTGTGTCAGAGGCGGAGAGGTTCTACCTTTCTCCCGCGGGTCAGCGGGGCCCCCGGTTGTTGTCGGCGGCAGACCGAGCCAGAATGGACTTGTCTAGTTGGGCTCATTTCCGCATTACGAGAAACCGTAAACCATTCCGCCATTGTCGCTTGTTCGGCTGCTCGCGGGCCCGTTTCTCTTTTCTGGTATTGCTTCCTCGTTCGCCGCCGTGTGGGCATTCTCGTCCGCTGCCTAGGCCAGTACGTTGCTCCTCCCTTTGCGTGCCTCTGTCTGGCTTTGTTGATTTTCTTTATAGACCGGTTGACCTCTCTGACTGCATCGTTTCCATGCTTTCGTCCCCGTCTCAGCGCGTCCCTTTCTTTATAACCGTTGTTATTTGCGGCGCGTGTTGGTGTGGCTCTGGCGAAGTGTCGGCTTCCTCGTGCGCATTACGTTTTCAAGTTTCCTTCGCTGTTGTGTGTGCCTTGTGTTTAACAGTGGTCCGGGGACGGGCAGCCGTGGCCTCGCTATGCGTTTCGTTACAGTTATTGCGCAAGTCTTGTGCGTGTGCGTGCGTTATCCACGCAAACGTATCTTCACTGGCGTGGTTTGCCACTGTGTTTGCTTAGTAGCCTAGCTGTTCTTTTCTTTCAATTCTTTTTTTTTCAATTTTTTTCTTCATTTATTTTTATGACTCTTCTAGGTACCGCATGACCCGACTTTCGATGCTATCGCTTCCGCCTTTTCGGTCGTTTCTCCTGGCGCATCTGGCGCCGAGGTCCTCGTGCTTTTCCCAACTGCGATTTCACCTCGGCGAAATGATAATCGGCTTATTTACAATGTTTGCGTGCCGGCGCTGGCATAGAATCGGGGTGGTCCCGCGTTGCCGGGAGCGATTGAGCGCGTGCTTGTTTACTCGGCAGTCGTGCCTCTTTGCTTAACAACTGTCGTAAATCAGGACTATAAGAAGCTTAGCGTGTGTATGTGTCGCACGTTTGGACAGCTTCTCTCGAACGCCGTTGTTTATTTGAGGCATAACATTCATTTGGAATGCTCTATTACGGACATTTGCCTGTAACTGAAAGCCTAGGTTCGGCTGACACATCCTGTTTGCCAAGCATTTTCTACAGGGGAGTGTGTTGGGATGTGAAAGGGGAATTAACTGCTGCTTGACTATCTCGGTACAAAATGTGTGCGCGCGCCTGTGTTTAGCGGCTGGATACTGTGCAAGGAGTGGTTTTGAAATCACGGTCACGGCAGCCTTGCACAGCTGCCTTCGAACAGCATCTTTTCCCAGTTGGCTTTAGTGCGACTTGGAAAGGCGCAGACTTATTGTCAAGATGTCCGCGTCGCGAAGAGGCGTAAACGAGAAGTCTAAAATTTTTGGTCAATTTGTTGCGTGCTTGTGGAAAGGTGGCATTAGGCAGGAATGAGGCAGGTATATGAAACAGAGTGAAATAGAGAAAACATTAAAATTGAGGTCATGAAAATTTGCCGCACGCACAAAATCCCAAATGGACAGCAATGCGCAGCTTACATTCAAAAACGGTTGTGAGCGTATGAGCTCCTCGTTTGCACGAATCCACTTCTACTTTCCTGACGAATTTCTTCAGCTGCGAGATAGTCCGACGCATGTCTGAATGTACAAAGGTTACACGGAAGAGCTATTTACTTTCTCACTTGGCGCGATCTACGAGTGCCGGTAGTAGCAGAGAAAGTTGGAGATTAGATGCAGGCGTTAATTATAAAGTTCAAGGACCGAATTCGTAAAGCTTTCTTTTTTCTTTGTGAGTGTTGTTTGTCACCAGAGTTGACATTTGGAAGAGCTCGCATAGAGGCACGGCAGGGAAAATGCCCAAGTTTACACGAATGAAGAAAGAATACACAGCGCCGGTGTGCGTCTGTTTCTTGTTTATCCGTGTAAGGTTGCTCTATTTCTCCGCCTTTTTCTCATTGACTGGACGCCGTTGCTGATAATATGTGCGACACAACAGTCTGGTGATATTTGCTCTTATCGACAATCCCAGCCTACGTACGGACTTATATGTGAACGTCCGTTTGAACAGTTGTACCGTGCGTCTTTCGTTTCTGTCGTTGTATTGGTGACAATGCAGACCGCGTGAAAGCCTTTGCGCGCAGAGCCCCAGCCTCTCTTTTGTCATATTCAAGTAGTTGTTTCGCAGCCCTGTCAGAGGGCTCTCATTGTAGTAAAAAACAACAATGAAGGTCTCGTATACGGGCAGGCAGACGACTTTAATACCCTTATTCTGATCATGCTAGTACTGCGTACTTCTTGCCACGACAAAGCTCACTCGCCTTCAGAAGCTGCTCACCAGTGCGTCAGGTCGAATGTGCCCTCAGGCACACCGACTCCGGGGCGATCGTTTTTATGCAGCAACGACTTCGATCGCTTGCCTGTTAACCGTCGCCCGGTTCCTCTTCGTCAAGAAGCTTGTCACACACCTCAGTTCGATTGGAGGTCGCTGATCCCTTTTGCGACTACCCCACCCCCACCCTTCCTTTTTTTTTTTTTTTTTTTTTCTAAGGGGCCTTGCGCCGCTCATCCCGTGTTAGTTTCTCCGTAGCGTGTGCTAGATAACTGTCTTTGATACCCGATTTTGACCCCCGCTGTGCAATGACAGGCCGAGTCGCGCGCTTTAGTGCATGGCTCGCCAGCCGTATTCGCGGTACGCACACGCACGCGCTCTGGCGACAAAGGGCGCGCACAATTTTCACGCAGGTGGCGTGTTTGATGGCACCCAGTCGGTGTCAGCCGACGAAGCTCCCTCTTTCTTTTGCCGTTATGCGACGCCTCCTCGGCGATTTATCGTCGCTGCATTTCAATGTTTACTTATTTGCGTTGCATCGCGCGCGCTTCAGGAAAGGGTAAATAACAACTAAGCATATGCTTGATATTTATTTCGCATGTTTTCCATCTCGTTGATTTCGTAAGGCTGCCTCCCTTAGCGCCCGATTCTCCGCGCAGATGTTTCCTCTCGCGTGCTCCTTCGTATTCTCGCGTAGCCGCGTTCGCAGAGGGACTGCGCGACGAGAAGGTGTTCCTTCGGTGCGTCGCGCGTACGCCGCGAAGAACCCTGCGATGACGTGACGGAGTGCCGGCGCCCCCCCCAGCACATCGTAGACCGCTGTCCCGTGGCCCGTCGGATCGTTGAGTAAGTTGGCGACGTCGCACATGGTCGTGGTTATGTGGAACGATCGCCGAATATCCGGCGGATTTTGTTTTTCCCGAGCTTATACACGTCAAGCGCCACAAGCTGGCCGCGCGAGTGTGCAAGGAAGTTATTGATGTTCTTTTTTTCTTGAGCATCGGAGGGGGCGTTGTTATTTAGAACACGAAACTTGTTTTGATTGCCTGCGAGGTTTTTGCAGCGTTCAGTAAACGTCTTGGAGGAACTGCGCATAGTGCTAATCCGGAATCGTGCCACTAACTGAATATATCGTAATCCATGTCTTCGTAATACTTGGGATTCACTCTTTCTTCTTGTTGTTGGGTTCGGAATGCTATCACTGTGTGCGTGGTATAGCGAGTACCACTGCATCGGTGTACATTGAATCTTAGAGGCCGATATGACCGCTGAAGCACGCGTTATTATTGTGCAGTTTGATATATATATTGGTATCTCTTAGACCTCATTAGACATTGCAAATCATTTGAGAAGACGCTGTCTTACGTGTCACTTTTATCCTCGAGGGCAGGTGGTCTTTGAAGTCGTGCTTATTTCGTTTTATAGTAATGTGTGTTCTCGCGCCTGTTTATGTGGTGCTATACGGTGACGCTTTTCGGTTGGGCCGCCGCAGGCGATGCTTCGTGGTATTGCGTTTCCTTGGAAAGCGGTATTTGGTCATCAAGTGGCTTTGAATGCATAGACGTCGCAATGAAACCACTGGCAATGCACTGTCGCAGAGCCGTGCTGCCTGTTCATACCATTTGTGCTCAATTTCCATGTGAACTAGCCGTGCTCGTCAGATGGTCTGATGGAGCGTTGTGATACGTTGAACACGATACTGTGCTGTCATACTTCACAGCTGAGCTCCCATATGTCTGCTGAGTGAAGTTGCTTAACTGGGTAAAACCGTCATTTACGATGTATGAGGCCGCAGTGATCGTATGTGGTGGTGACCTTCAAATCAGGAAAACATATTGTTCGTGAGCGGACGATATGACTTGATTCATCATAAACGACTGTCTTCTTTTTTCATGACAGTGTGGCAGCAACACTAGCATTCACTAAGAATTACTGAACTGCGGTTTCGTGGCACGTCATCACGCTCTACATGCTCTCCACATGCTCTGACGCTTATCTGCTTGCGCCTTCGCGCGCAGCAGTTAGTTTCTTACTACCACTGCCGGGCGTGGCAAAGGACAAAAAGACAGTTTGATAAATGGGAAAAACGGGAACGACAGATTGATTTGCAATGTTGCGACAAGAAGACGCCTGTGGGATCTCTCAGGACAACAGCCAACCATTCGCGGTGCATTTGTAGCCAGCGGAAAGAAAATCCAGTCTATGCAACACCTGCTAATGCATGTGCAGTAAACAAAGTGCCGTTGACCCCTAAGGCTCACGCATGCCGTGCTGGAACTACCAGAGAACGTTAACAAACTTATTTAAGCCTTCGCAACTGGACTTGTTATTTAGTTATGTATTACATTTTTACCGTGAAGACATACACTTAATAATCAGTATTACATTAGCGATAGTTGTTGATTTACTCCACACCGATGAGAATGCTTAGTGGTGGTGAGTTTTTATATCCTTGATTATGGGCGGGGGGGGGGGCGGGGGGGGGGGTCACTCGCGACAAGTGTCGCTCACCTAAGTGCAACAAACGCAACTGTCGATTTGTAGCATGGTTTATTCTTGCTCTGATTCTTTCCCGATTTCTGAGCCACGATGGTTCAAGCTCAAGTACGAGAAGGAAGAAATTCAATATTCTAATAGGTAATCTAATAAAAGCTTCCCGTTAACCGGGTTCAACTTTTTAGTCAATAACGAGCCTTGCTTTTCATACGAGGTACAGCATTGCAACGTGTTGCGGTTAAATCGCTAACGCATTCAGTGCTTTCGCGCAGCCATATGAAAGTCGTTTTGCTGCTATAGGTAAGCGCTCCTTCCGTTTACTTCAAGGACGCTCTACTTGCACAGCAAGCGCGATAATTTAGTTTGAAACGAGAAGAAAGTGCTTCTTTCTTCCTTGTTTTCGCTCACTAGAATATGCGTGCCCTGGAGTTCGTTGACTCGATCTACGAGCACACCTCTTTGTTCACACTGAGCTTCCAGGGTCGATAACAGGCGTAGCAGGTGGTCGTTCCTTAAGAAGGAAAAAATAATAATAGAATCATGCAAAGAATGTGCCAGAGAAAGGTTTAGGCGAAGCTTCTCTGCAAGACTGTGGTAATGAGATTCAACTGCGACTCAGCGGAAGATATTTGTCGTCTGCAAAATCATCCAATCCCTCCACGTTGTTGCTTCGTTGGCGTTGATAACAAGATCGTTTTAAGTAACTCGTTTGAATACGTGGAGCTTTTGTTGGGGTGGGAATAGCAGCTACATTGCTCATCTAACATGTTTGTTTGTCCGCCTCGGTAGATACGCGTGTACGATGGAGACCTGTGCCCGGTCGATCGCTTCCGTCAAGCACTGGTTGTTATGCATAACCATTGTGTTTTAACTGAAAGCGCTGGTGGTGTTGAAAGTGTCACGCCATTTTGCGTCCAGGACATGTAGGCACGCTAAAATTATTTGATGGCTCTAAATGATATCGCGAGATAAAATAGTGACGTGTGCGTCGCGGTCACCGCCTCCTGCACCGCCGATGGTTACTTCAAAGTCATGTTGCTACATGCTGTTGTAGATGACTTGCAGCGGTGGATCGCTGCTTTGTCGTCGAACTGTTGAGCACGAGGTTGCGCTTTCGATTCCCTGCTTTGGCGGCCGCACTGCAGCACGAGTGAAATGCAAAGTCGTTCACTTAGATGTAGGTGTGCGACCAGAAAGCACGGAAAGCACAAAAATTATTTTCAACCTCTCCACAGCGGCGTGTCGCACATACTTAGTGTGTGTTGCTCGGGTTCTTAAACACCATTAATGATAATGTAGTATATGAGAGCCCGTGAACCGTGAATATCTTTAATGGAATCCGTGGGGTCTGAGTGTCAGCCTTTCAATACCATTCTTACAACCCCATTCTTCCTTCCTCTTCGACAATGTCGCTGCTTATTAACGGTATTACTGACTAACAGTATTGCTGACTGATGGTAGTACTGACGGTACTTCCTAGTAGCGGGCTACCGAGTGCTGTTTCGTGATCTCTTAAGCATCAAAAATGAAAATTTTCAGAGCTTATTGGCAGAATCTCGACCTGGACTGTGAGGCACGCCGCAGTGGAGTTTTCTGATCAGTTTTGACCACATGCAGTAGTTCTTTAATGTGAACCTAAATACAAGCACGCGACCATTCTTGCATTTCGCCTGCATCAAAATACGGCCGCCGCCGCGGCTCTGGGGTTAGGCCTTCGACTTGGAGTTCAGCAGCGCCGCGACATAGCCACTGGGCCAACGCTCCGGGTGTCTTAGTCATCCCTATGTGCTAAGGGAAGAAATTGTTTGAGCTTAGAGAGTGCTTTGAAAATGCATTAGTGCAAGAAAGAGAGAGAGAAAGAGAGAAAAGAGCAAAAAAAAAGCGCATTTTCGCAGAAGGAATACTCTTTGTTTTTTAATTTGTTATGGTGGTATAACAATTCTTTTTTGCTGCGATTTTTCTTGCTACGTAGGTTTTGCTGTTCTTTGCCTTTATTGCGGGTATTCCGTGCATTCATATTTGCTTGCGCAATTTTGCACCGCTGTGAGTGTTTCGTGCATTCCGAACGACTCGTTCTGTGCTCGCGTATAGAAACGCAAGTCCAACGGTCTGTGCTCTTTGTATTAGAAGATGGCTCATGGGAATGACAGCGCCATTTCGCGTTGTTTTGTGCGGATGACTTTTGCCGATTCAGACAAATTTAGGTACCATATGCTGAGGTTAACCCGCATCAAGGAACTGCGTAATACTTCTTCAGTTGAACTTGGAGTTCTCTGAAAGGACTTTCAGCCGAGTTTATTCCAACCTGGAACGGCGTCGTGTATCTGGCGTGTATCGCTCATTCTTATTTTTTCTCTTTTTTATTAATATAATTTTTGTAAGCACGAAAATTATTACAGTTGTTCTAAAGAATGTTTAAGCCAAGCGGCGGCTGGCAAAGTCGTACCGAAAAGTAGTCTGGCATCACTTGTCACACCCTGAGGTGCAGGAAAATTTTGATCTTATAGTTGAGCCGGGCGTCGAGGGGAGACCCTGGAACTGGTGATATGACACGTGAGGAGCTGCGAACGGGTGAGCTACTTATCAGAAGCAGTCATAGACGACTTCCGGAGTTGTGGCTGCATGTCGGACCGCAAAGCAAAACAGCGACGTTTGCGAGGTTGTACTACGGTGTTTATACTAAATGTGCCGTATTCGTTGTCGGTAATTACGCGTGAGAACGCGAAAAGTCGAGCAAATACCATCAAGTTCTTCGAGGCGGGCCTCCGCTGCCTGAGGTGCTGTGCTTATGACTTAATTACCCTGCCGTGACTCCGTAACAAGCACACAACTTTGAAAATTTGTTCACAGGCTGAAAAATAAGGTCCAGATTACTTACAGAAACTGGTACAGCCTAAGTTTTGTCTTCAGCTTCGTGAAGTAATGTTTTCATAGTCTAAAGTAGTAATAATCCTTGTTGTCATCTAGCATATTCAAGGGAGTGAAGTGTGCGCATAGTGTTCAGCATGAGTTGCCATGTTTATGTTATGTTTCCTGAAAAGGCTTTTCCATACTGTCCAGATCATTGTACGGAACCCATTGAACATTATTTGTCACACTAAAGCTCACAACTACCGCCCATGTCTTTAATGCACTGGTGCTCAGGTTCAGGGCACAAAGCGCAGGCATAGAAAAGGGACACCTTCACCTTTCATCAGACTGAAGAGGAATTTGCCAAAAATGATGCGTGTAAGGTCCTTTCGACGCTAAAGAATAAGTAAATAAAGAGGTACAAATTAGGGGCTTGTTCGTTTCACTACTTCTTCTGGTGACGATGGCGATAAATTTGTTACTCTGAATTTCGTAACGCCATTGAAGACATGTTGACAGGTTCTTACGAATGCTATAGCGCCCCTGTAGGTTTCTTCTCTCGTTTCTTTTCTTTTATTTTCCTGACAATATCAGGGTTGTGTTTGTGTCTTCTGCGCACTGGTTATGTATCCTCCTAATGTCTGACTTTGCACCTGCACTTGTCACTTTTGATTTTAGGCTCACTTTAGAATTCGTCATTATCTTCTAACTTCTCAATTAGGCCAGCTTACTCACGTTGTTTTGGCTTATTCATTCAAAACGTATACGTAATTTAAGAAGCGTACGCAAGTGCTAAACCACATGTGCCGCTGGTCAGAGTGCCATTAAGGGCCCTATAACGTAAAACTATTCCAATCTGTTTTTATTACAATTTTCTGACGTCAAATTTACGTAGCCGCTGGCGCAAGCATCGGACAGTGACCCGTAGCGTTGTTTGAACACCCCAATAGAACCTTGAACACTACAAGATTTATCCGAGTTCAATGGCTGGCTTCCGACGTGACCGCTCTTCCATCGACAATGTAGTTGATCTCGTTTCATATGTCCAGCACGAAAGGTCCCGTAAACGTTTATCTGCAGCTTTATTCCTAGATGTGAAAGGGGCATACGATAACGTATTACATGAGGCTATTCTCGACGCTCTTGTGACGGTTGGCTTAGGTGGTCGAGTATTTTTATGGATTGCAAGTTACCTATCTGCAAGATCTTTCTATGTATTAACTGACGATGGGCCAACTACGCGACGCTATACCAGCAAGGGCGTTCCTCAAGGCGGTGCTCTCAGCCCGACGCTATTCAACCTCGCTCTTGTTGGACTTGCTGAATGCTTGCCAACTACCATCAAGATTTCAACATACGCTGACGACATCTGTGTCTGGGCTTCGGCAGTCACACGTCCTCAGATACGTGCGCGACTTCAAAGAGCGGCCACTTTGACAGCGAACTACTTGTGTAAACAGGGTCTCAGCATTTCACCTGAAAAATGCGCACTAGTCGCATTTACTCGGAAACCGATGACGCCTTATATCATCTCAATCAATGGGCGGACCATTTCCTATGTCCGAAACCACAGATTCCTTGGCGTCATTATTGACCGAGACCTCTGTTGGAGCCCACACGTGGCCTACATGAAACGGCGCCTGACAGCTACTTCCCAGTTGTTCAAATACTTGACAGGGAAGACGTGGGGGATGTCAGTAGACGCAATGCTTAAACTCTACAGAGCTCTCTTTCTCGGTTTTTTAAGATACAGTCTACCTGTACTGAACAACACCTGCAAGACAAACATTCGTGTTCTGCAGGCAGTACAAGCTCAAGCACTCAGAGTCTGCCTTGGTTTGCCCAGATGTACGTCAACAGAGGCGACTCTTGCGATTGCTCGGGACCATCCAATGCGAACTCACATTACGGTGGAAGCCCTGAGAACGCACATCAGACATTTTGCACGTGCCCCCTATCACCACCTTGCAGCACTACCTTCAGACAGGCACCAATCATCATTCTCTAAAACTATCAACAAGTACAACGACAAACTTCCCTCGGGCTTCACCGCTGCATCTAAACCATCGATACCCCCTTGGTGTCTTATCAGCCCCACAGTACATCTCAGTGTACCAGGAATCGGAAAAAAGTCTGAACTGTCGTCGCCTGTCCTCAAACAACTGTCTCTGCTTCTTCTGCACGAGAGGTACGCGGACAGTGAACACATTTATACTGATGGTTCCACAAACATCCAGTGTTCGTCCGGTGCTGTGGTTGTCCCAGCAAAAGCTATTACCATCAGCTTCAGGACTGACCACCCGACAACATCGACATCTGCTGAACTAGCTGCTCTTCGCGCTGCACTCCGTTTCGTCAGTCGGGAGCCACCTCGACAATGGTCCATCTTCAGCGACTCAAAGGCAGCCCTACAATCTATACTATCAGCTCTGCGTCGCGGGCCATTCGAACAGCTCGTATTCGATATTAGATGCCTACTCCATACATCACAGGAGAAAGGACACCACGTGACGTTTCAGTGGCTGCCAAGTCACTGCGGCGTCACTGGAAACGAAGACGCCGATAATGCAGCTCGGGCGGCTCTTGAAGACGCACAAGAAGAGGCCATACCGCTTTCACGATCCGACGCAGCTAGCAGACTTCGAGTGCTTGCACAGGAGATGACGCTCTCTTCATGGTGCACACCAAACAGCCAGACCAACCAGAGCAACCGTCAATACCACCTGCCTTCTTTGATGCATCTCTATATGCCAACTGGACTCCGCCGAAGCGAGGCGACTCTGCTTTATCGCTTATGGTTAGGGGTGGCTTTCACGAAATCTTACTCATTCCGCATTGGAATGGCCGACAACGCTCTCTGCAATGCCTGTCTTTGCGAGGAGACGCTGCAACACATTCTGTGCGACTGTCCTGAATATAATGTTCAGCGACAGTCCCTGGCATCCGTTCTCGCGCACCTTGACACTAGACCATTGTCCCTCGACACGATTTTCACATGCCGCCGACAGAAGACATCGCAGGTGAAGGCGACAAAGGGACTACTTCAGTTTTTGAAAGAGACGGGATTGGACAAGCGGCTCTGACAGTGTTATCACGTACAATGCCAGATTGATAGACTCTACCGGCCGATGTTTGTGTGCTGTGCTATGTGCTCTCTCTCTCTCTCCCCCTTCCCCATCTTTCATCGCACCCATCCCTCTCCCATGTGTAGGGTAGCAAGCCGGTTACGCTAAACTGGTTAACCTCCCTGCCTTTCCTTCTCTACTTTTTCCTTCCTTTCCTTCCAATAGAACGCCCTCCTCATTTATAGGAGGTCATTTTTGTTTGCTTTTCAAACGAATAACATTGCCTACATTGCGCGGTTTTATTATCTAATCGGCTGACAAGAGGCGAGGAGCCCGCTCAAGTGGAGACGGTTTCGCTGGGGCCGAGCCAGCGCAGCGAAAATAGGTAAGTGGAGAAGGAGGGTGGTACCGGCGTCTGCGATTGGTCCGCTTCCCCTTACTTAGCTTGCACTGGCTGGCTGAAAATCGTGGTGGCGTGCAATGGAAGGTTACGAATGCCGCTAAGTAGAGAAGAGTTGGCAGAGTGATGTATACGTACCGAAAGAGCTTGATAACGTTATACTGCCACTCAAAAAGCTTTATTATATGCTGATAAATTTATGCTTACCGCCAGGTGCGAATAGCCAACGCCTGAGCGATTGGCGGGTAGCCATCTTCTATTCCTTTCGGAACGGGACAGTTTCCGGCTATCCAGAAAAAGATTCAGTGTTGTTGGGCATAATAATGCATCTTTGACGCGTACTTTAACACATTGACGCGCTGAGTTTTCGCAGTTTCTTGACGTCCCGTGACAGACAGGCGAAGTGGGCGCAGCCATAAAGCTTTTGACTAATAGCAGAGGGCTACTGGCGAAAAGCTGCCGAAGCAGAAATAATTATCTTTGTTTAGTTCGGTCTGTTCATGCACATTCAGTGTGTACACGTCGTATCAGACGGGGAGCTATCGTGGTTTTTGTGACGTCGGATGACGGACCGGTGAAGTGGGGGTGGGCCGAACATTTTCTGACCAATCGTGGAGGGATTCTTGAAGAATTGGAATAGAAAAATTTGGAACACCTTGCCATTTTAGCGCTTTAAGACTCTGTAGGAAACGCAGACGTTCGATCGCGAACTTTTTTACATGTTTTTGAAATACATTCAACAAGCTTCGGGCATCATTGTCATAAGCAAGTAGCGTACCGCGCAATATACACGAAGAACTGCATCGTCGTACTTCCGCATCATCGACATGATTCTAGTGTAGTCACCCTTGGTGAGTTATTGCGTAATCATCAAAGGAGTGCCCTAGTCGGCGTCTTGTCCTGTGTTGGGGAGAAGGTTTAATGCAGGTGTTTGTCCGCTGAGATCAATGGACGGCCGACGAGTGTCAGGGAGCAAAAAGATATGTGCACCTCCTCCCTTCTGTCGTCCCCTGCGTTTCGGGAGGGTGCTGCCCCGACTGGCCCTGCGCCGTGTAGTGAAGAAAGCTTGCCGTCTCTAGCCTCTGGATGGTGCGTGTCGTGTGAGCGTAGGGCGTTTCTTGCTTATGAGATGTCGAATGCACGAAAAAAACAAATGAAAACTGGCTTAAAACACACGCACGTGTGTGTATGTATAAGGTGAGACAGGTGAGCACTGTGAATGAACAAGCAGTCCAGCGTCTTGGTGCTCATGTTTTTTCTTGCGTTGTTCTCTTTCGTGGCACCTTTATTTATTGATTTTTGTTGTTTTTATTGCCTTTTCAGAGGTTGTGACGCATAGTTTCTATTGTATAGCTTTATCTTACTGCTTTGTAAATTCTAATTTGTGGCAAAATGAGACGTTTCTAGTGTTGTGAAGTTTTAGATAAAAAAAATGGTCTTCAATGCGCAGCGAAACTTCACGGGCTATTCTGTTTTCTTCCATCCTTTCGGTAAATAAACCTGAAAATGACTTTTTTTCATGCATTTGTGAAACGTCCGATTTTATTCCGCGCCTCTGTTTTCAGAAAAACACCATTTTTGTCGACGACATTCATTTCCTTCTTTTTCTCTTCAAAATGGCGCTCGTCAAAATTGCGCCTGGCGGACAGCGAGAGGTATGTTGGAAAATGATCGGGCAGCCTTCAATTTCCAAAGGTGCCCCCCGGGCATGCGCACTGCGGATTGCAATTGCGCTCGCGAAATCGATTCCCGACTTTCTCTGGTGGACCCTCGGGCTCCCTCTCAGCCCCTGTCTTCTTCGGGGCTTCCATCGCCCTGGCCTTTTGGGCTTCCGAAGAAAAGCGAAGCCTCTCTCGGAACCCTCGCTTTCAATTTCCGTTTCCCATCGCCGCTTCCCCTTTCCAACCAGGAGCTCTGCGGCCTGTTTCGTTTGCGTCGGCGCGTTTTAAAACCCGTGTGCGCACGCGCGGGGGGTTCCAACCGATGCGGGCTCTTTCTTTTTTCCCGCCAGCGCCGTCCTCCGCGCAGGCGCAGCGCGTCGAAGGGGGTGGAGCGTTTTAAAAATGCATTCCCATTCGATGAAAAAAGCGTGGAGGATGCAAACTTTTCGGATCTGCTCCCGTCCTCCCGCTCCCCCTCTTCAAGCCCGCACCTCCTGCCCGCATTGCTCCTGCCTCTGGCGTCCCCACCACTTGCTTATTTATTTTTCTGTGTGTTTCTCGCTTCCTAAGTTTTTGTTTTCTAAGTCTTCACGTCACGCCTCTCGGAGAAAAATGCTGGCCTCTTCGTTCTTCTTATTTCTTGTTAATATTTCTCGCGCGAATGTAGTCTCAATTTTGGATGCGCACATTTTCCTTTTTTTATCCCGCATGGAACGGGACAAAAGGAAGAGGCTGCGAAAGGGGGAGGGAGTAAATAAAAGGAAAATCGGGGAGGAAAGGCACTCTCGTGCCGAGAGCGGGGAGGCGCGCGAGCCTTTCCTTCTCCGATGCAGATGCGGGCCGTAATGCCATTCGCCGGAGGCCCCGAATACGTCACCTTTTCTCTGGCCAATGTCTCGTGGCCCCGCGTCTCGCTCCTACGGAGGCGCCGTGCCGGTTTTCCGTTCCCGTCGTTTTTCCTCGCCACCCCCTCAGCCCCCCTCCATTCCATCCCTTCTTCCCGTTTTTTGCCAGTATGCCGCACGCCTTCAGTCCCGCTTCCTTCCTCTTTTCTCCTTTTCTTTTTTTTTCAATATCCGCTGGAAGCCACGCTCCTTATTTTTCGTCGTCATCGCTTGGCTTCTCTTCGCGTCGAAGGAACGGAGGGATGGCAAAAATAAAGGAAAGGTTAGGGAAGGGGGGGGAGAGGTTGCACGGAATAGGAAAAGAAGGTGGCTCCGTTTTGGCACCGGTGAGAAGGAGCGGTGAACGCGGGGTGGTGGTTGGGTGCGCCGGTCCTGGCCGTGATGCACGCTGGAGCGCTCCGCCGCTGTGCAGCGCCCGTCCCCCTTTTGCTTCAGAAATAGGGAATTCAGATGGACGGGAATTTTCCTCCCTGCCAAGAAGTACCGTGGCGCAGCCACCACACTCCCCTCCGCGGCCGCCACGTCTTCTCCCTTTCAGAGCCCCTTTCGTGACTCGGTCCGTTCGCTCGGTGACCAGGCGCTGGGTGACGCAGCCGGGGCACCTTTTTGTCGGGTCTTCGGAGCGATGGAAATGAGATTGCGGAGGAAAAATGAAAAGGGACGTAGAAAACGTGAGGTGAAGAGTGGGGAGAAAAGAGGGCGCGCGATCTGCGGAATGAATAAAGTGCGCTCCGTGTCTGCCAATGAAGGTGGGGTCCGTGCGAGTGACGCGCTTGATTGGAAAAGTAGAAACCGAAAGCCGATGAACCTTCCTTCGCGGAAGATGCCAACGGAAGGTGGGTCGGAACACGTTGGGGTGATGGTCGGTCGTCTCGGTAGACTAGAAGCCGTGTGGGCCGACCGTGCTTCTTGTGCAAGCGGCTGAAAGCGCACGGTTAATTCCCGCGCGTTCATTCGGCAATGCCTTAGCGCTCCTCCTTCCTTGAGCTCATAACTGTGCAGATTAGGAGCATTGTAGAGCGGTCTCATCGTTCCGCCGGAAGCTCTGAAAGTGCGTCTTTTCCATGAGCGACATCTGAGGCTGACTGGTGTGGTGGGCTTTGTTGAAGCCATATTTGGAGTGTGCTTCGAGGTGTGAAAGCGATATGAATCCTCTGTTGTGCTTATTAACTCGACGTACGTTCTTTAAAGGCTTTCTTTCAGTGCATCCGTCAGTGGGTCATGCAAAATGTGACAATAGTAGTGTTATGTTACCAGGCCCATTGTCTTTCTGAGATTTCAACGCCTGGACACGAGGCTGTGAATTATTGTTAAAGGCATTCTTTTAGACTTTTTTAATGCTTTTGACTGGAACGTCCTCATAAACATTTCCTTCGTTTGCTGGCAAGATCATTTAATTTGGGCAGTTTTTCTCACCCAAGGGTAAGGTAAGTGCGAGGCCTGCGTATTTCTTGAGGAAGACGTGCCTAGTGACGAGAGTACTTTTATGCTTAAGAACTCTCTCACCTCGTCTGGGAAGCGAGAAATTGGATTTAAGTGACCTTTGATGAGCCAGGTATGCGAGTTGTTATGTCCTGCGCGCACGAAGATATTCAAATGTGCTACAAGAACGTTTGAAACCTCGTCTACACGATGGACGTTACGAATATCAGAAGTGACTTGCATTCACATGCGCTCTGAAGGGACCTGCAAATGTCTGTACATAGTAGTATCAATATCGGTATTTGATGATTATTTGGCGGAGTGGCTAACTTATGTGGAAGCACAAAAGTTGCTTGACTTTTCCTGGAGGCACATCCGACTCAAGCCTGCAATAGTTTAGCGATCACTAATGAGCCGTGCCAATTGGTTACGTCGCGTTTTGTCGCTGAACGGTTTATTCTGTTGGGAAGTTCCTTTGCGTGAGACGTGCTACCGCAAGACGTATAACGAGGAGCGGGAATGAGCGGGATGAGATGGAACGGGTGCTCAAGACAGCTCCACAGCAAATCGGCACAAAAAAGGACGTGGCAGCTCTGCATACTGAGTTCGTTAGGGGCGGGTTGCCCCGGATATCGGATTCCGGCGCCGCGAGGGAAGCGGAAAGGGTATTACGCGCGGTTGTGACTCAGAACGGGTGCGGGCGAGCAGGAGCGCTCGCGCTCGTAGCCGAAGACACGCGAGAGGAGAAGGATCGGGCATCCCTCTCTGCGCTGGGGCGCGCGAAACGAGCTCCTCGGCGGCGTCGTAATTACGCGCGGGCTCGCGCCGAAGGCGCGCATGCGCTTCCCTCTCAACCCCCACCCCCCTTGGCCGCATCGATCGGCTGTTTACTGCGCCCCCCCTCCCCCTTTCATTTCTCCCTTTTCTCTTGGCCGTTCAAAGCCGTGGAAGCCTGGGGCCTGGGCGGTATACCATGACAGCGTAGTCTGAGCATTCTCAGGGTGGTCATGCAAAGCGACCGGCGTCGTCGCGAAATGACCGCTCCTTGGACTCCCTCCTCACGCGCCTGTTTCCTCTGCACCGTCGTCGCTCATTCCATCTGCGGTGGACTGAATGCGAGGGAGCATTTTCTCCCCTCGTCCTGCGGCGTCCCCATCCTCGCACCCTCGCTGACCCCGCTCTACCCGTGGCGATTCAATCCGTCACCGGGCCCGGTCGCGTGATTAGTCCGGGCGCCTGCTGCGCCAAGGAAAGCGCCGGAGGCAGGAAAAGGGTTTGCTTAGCGGACCACGGGAGACGCGGATGCGTCCTTCTTGGCCTGCGCTTGTATTTTCGTCACGAAGAATGTGATGAACCGGATGTACAGATACGGGGGATGCTGCGGCGTCAAAACGCGAGACTCCTGAATTCATACAACTTCGCTTTGTAGAGTCAAAAGAAAGATGCATGTAGATGCTTTGTTTACTTTTTGTTCGTTACTTAGTGATGCAGTACTTCTTTATCTTCGTTTCTTCCGTTGCTATATTTGTCCGTTTTGTTATATTTGATGAATTGCTTTGGTGCAGCTAATAGTTACAAAATTTGTACCTTGTATCGTTTATGTAATGTTGCGGGATATTATTTAGACTGCACATCTTTTCTGCGTAGCCGGGCACAACTACGAGTGCGTAGTATTTATGTTGTTATCAGCGCTGCCATTGCCTGGCTAGGCAAGGGAAAGATTGCGGGACCATTAGAAATAGCTTGCCGCCTTGCAGTTGAAGAAACAGAAACTCTGCGGCGGGATTCTTCACGTGCGCATTTCGGTAGTTTCTCGTGTGCAGGTTGGACTGTATTGTTTATACGTAGGTTACAGAAATTCCGAACGTCGTGCGAGCGATGTAGCATAGCGGGGCATTGAAAATGGCCTGTTGTTCATTATTTTGTAGAGGTTTGGGCCACCTCGGCGGTCGCTGGATTCAGGGGCCGAATTTACAAATATTTTTGGCCATAAGTTCTGTTAGTCGTGGGCTGGTTCCCTTCTATGATAATGCATTCAGCATCATGATTTTTAAAGTCAAGGTTACCTGGACTGTGGCCACATTCGTCGCTGGCTCGGAGACCTTATCGACTCCATGTGCAGTTATATGCAGTTCTTTAAGTGCACCGGCTTGAGTGGCCGTTTATAGTCCACCTGTGCCTACTCCTGCACGCACACTGTGTTCTTCCAATTCCCTTTTCCCTATTTGCCTTTCTATTCCAGCTTGTGTAGAGAGAGAGCAAATGATAAAGGAAAGATAGGGAGGTTAACCAGGACTGAGCCCGGTTGGCTACCCTACACTGGGGAAACGGAAAAGGGGACGGAAAGAGTAAAAGAAGAAAAGAAAGCTTGTGTAAGATAGTAAAGCGGTTGTTCATGTAGTTGACCCCCCTGCCCCCCCCCTCTCTCTCTATCTCCAGCATCACGATTGACTGTCCTCTTCGCCTACTAACATTTTTAGCTTAAGAACGTTTTGGTGAATACGGGCCCTGGGCTCCACCGTAGGCAAATCAGCGTTAGAGGCACGGGATTGCTTGCGTGCATGGGAGCTATTTTCTGCTCCTCATGAAATCGTTGCCTCACTCTTTAGGAGCCATCGATTCTGCCCAACTTGCTGACGCGCGCTAGCAGAATGCACGGATTTAGATGTAGGAGGCGGAGGCACATGCCGGGAACAGTTGAGTGAATTTCTCATTATCGCTGGATGGGAGCCCTTGCTGCTCCTCCTGACGTGTGGGTTGCGGTTTAAGGGCCGCTTCTTGCCCATTCTCTCTTATCTGAGCTGGAACACCCGAATCGCCACGTAAGTTAGGGAGTCTTCCTCATCACCGGCTTCACTAATACTGGTTTCATTGTGGTGAATATAAAAGTGTCTCTAAGAGCTGTGTTGTGGCGTTCGTTGGTGGTCTCGATGTTAATTCGAACATTAAAAAACAATTAATAACACTGGCACAGTGCTGCGAGGGAACATGACAGATATCGCGCGGACGTGTTAAGGTGTACTTCTCGAGCTTGATGAAGTGAAGATACAAAGGTCACCGCTTGCTACAGAGAAATGGGCATGTAGTTTTAAAATAATCGATGCAAGGTTTTAGCATCGAAGCATTAGTGACCCTGTGGTGAATATATTTAATGTTAAGGTTAAAGCATTGTTGATCCTTAGATTAGATAGCAACACCTACGTACTGATACAAAGTGAGCACTTACGTGGCGCGCGTAACTTCGTCTGCGGCAGCAATCATAATCTCTGCGAATGTTTTAGCATTTCAATAGCCGTGAAGCTGCGCGGTTGCCGTGGGGATAAGATTTATGGGATGAAGTGTATGGCATATCACATGTTGTGCACATTTGGTAACAAAGCAGTCCATGTCGGCAAAGTGCGCCAAGTAACTACTTTAGCTTTCTTTCTTCTTATTTTTTTTTCATTAAAGCGACTTCGCGAAGCTCTAATAGTTCTAATAGCTCTAAGTGTGCTTTCCATGGCGTGCATTTGTCATCCTTGTGACGTTCTTATGTGCCCACTCCTTGATTCGCGTATCTTTATAAGTATCAAAATTCACGTGTTTTCTAAAGTGGGTGTCTGATTTGTTGTGACCTTTAGGCAGCATATAAACTGCTCCTTCTCTGACAGCGGCTTGAAATTGTCATGTTGATTTACAGCGCAATGCGATTTCTTGTCAAGACATAGCACCGACTCATTTCATCTTCTTCAAACCATGTGTGCGAATGGCAGAATACAAATCAGGTAGCGATGCCCCTGAACAACTGGTTTTGCAAAAGGATAGAGGGGGAAAAGTTGAAATAGCTCTTAAGGTGCTTTCGGTGACAGCTGATATTTTCGCGGTTTGAAACGCATGTATATATAATCATGGCCATATAAAGCCAGCAGAGAAGAGAGATAGAGAGAGAGAAGTCATCATTGAAAGGCAGGGAGGTTGAAGGTTAACCAGGCTGCGCACGGAAGGCTACCCTGCAGTGAGGAAGGGTGATTGAAAGAGGACAAAAAGCGAAGGAAAGTATAGAAGAAAATAGCTGTCAGTGAAATTGAAGTGCGGAGACTGTGGATTGCACACCTACCGGCGGGAAGGCACCTTTTCGTCCACTTGCATTCTCCATTTTCTTCATAATTTTCCACTTTTAAGTTTCAACTACAGCTAATTTCTCCTATGCTCTCCTTGGCTCCATTGTCTGTAGATAAACAAAAATCGGGAGCTTCTGTGTCACTTATTCTCTCGTTCGTGTGTGTGTGTGTGTGTGTGTGTGTGTGTGTGTGTTTGTGTGTGTGTGTGTGTGTGTGAATTTTTCCGTCCAGCCCGCCCATTCCGTCAATGTGCAGTTCAACAACTGTGCGTTTCAGCCTGTCAAGGCTCAAACGTCAGCTGCGTTGCTGGTCTCGTGTGCGTGTCGGCGCAAGGTTCGCATAGCACCCAGCTCCGCGCACGTAACCATGATTGACGGCAGACGAACCTTTATCTCTTCTTTCCGACCGTTTGTTTTATTGTTCGTCTTCAGTATTGGAAATCCAAAACATCCTTTCCCGAATCTTACCAGCTGCGGTGTTTCAGGGAGACTTGCATTCTGCGACTGATCACGACGTCGTGGGTTCGGTTCTGCACCACGGCAACCACATTCGCACGGACGCTGTATGGAAAAGACGTTCGTGTTCCGCCATTTGAGGGTACGTCAAAGAACTCGGCGCGCTTAAAATTTAGCCCGAACCTTCGACTTCGGCGTCCTCATTACCCGCTGAGGAATGTCTGGTCGTTAAGCCCCATAATTTAATTTTAATTCCCCATGCTTTGTTAACTTATCCATGCAGCAGTATAGGAATCCATGGGCTCGACGAGTCCTCGCATGCTTGGTCATTTGGAACGACTGTCTGCTGGCTTCGTTATTATGCTTCACGTAGGCGAACCAAGCGGCGCCATCTTTTTCGCGATACAGAGCAGCCTGAAGGAGAAGGAAGAGGAGGAGGAGGTTGGCGGGGAAGGGGGTGGGGTGTTTCTCCGGGTGCTCGAGCCTTTGTGCCAAGGCTGGAGTTTATGAGCGACGGAAGGAAGAAAAAATGGGATGTGAGGAGATAGAGAGAGAGAGAGAGAGCAGCGTGAGGAAAGAAGAAAGGGAAGCAGCGGCGATGAAATTTATACGGCCTCCTTTATTTCTCCCGCGAAGACGCGGAGATATATTGCGGGCTCGCGCGCGCGCGCGCGAACGCACGCTCGAGATGCGTTCGCTTCGTCTGTGCGTCGCAGGCGGCTTGGCTGCAAAGCCTTCTTTGCAGGAGCCGCGCTTCCATCCCCGCCCGGCGTCCGCTCTTCGTGGAGCTTGGCGTTGTGTAGCTCTTCTCGGCGACGCGGCGCTGCTTACTGCTTGGCAGGCGTTTCACTCGGTGGCGTTTGTTTCGAGGTATAATCTCCCGCGCGCAGGCATCGGCGGCCCCCGTCGCCGCCGAGAAATACGCCCGCAGCTGAGGCCCGGGCTCTGTGCGGTTGGTGTATATTCCGATTTTTATCGCGCCTCGCGGATACACCGGCGTTTCCTCCGCTCCCCGCCTCCCTTTTTTCTGTGTCCGCCCTCTCGACGTGCCCCCCCCCCCCTCTCGTCGCCCTTTCTTCTCTACGCGTCGTTTGCTTCTCTCTTTCCCTCTTGCCTTTCTTCTTGCGTCGTCCTTCCTAAGCCCTCAGTGAAGCCGGCAGTAGTGCGTCCGCTACTGTTTTTATTACTTCCGTTTTCTTCTGCGGCGCTCGTGTGAAGCATAGCTACGCTTTTTCTTCGAGTGCATGTTGTGTGCGTGTTTCTTTGCTTTTCGTTGAGGATAGAACATTTGCGCTGTAACAGTAGGAAACGCGATGTTAGCTGCCCCTTCTGTGAAAGAGATGCGTTGCGTTCAGAGCGCGCTCGACCGCCTGTTTCGCTCTCCTCCATCGCACTATCCATACGTTTCACTGGTGGCGTTGTTTCGGCACAGCGCGTGTATGGTATATGGGATGCGAATCACAAACAGCAGCGGGGACAATGGAACGATAGTACGGAGAAAAAGATCATAAAGTATGTGGAAATAATCCTGGCCTTCACTGCTGGCCTCGCCACGCGCTGTTGGAAAAGCGCTAACTGCGCGAAGAACGGCTGGGCCTAAGGCAAACCGGGAAAGTAAAGGAGGTAGCAGTTATCTCGCGGATCGAAGAACAAAGGGCGATAAAGAAATTGCGTCACGTGCTCTCGAGATACACGCGGCTGCGTTGCGCAAGTATACGGCCCCTCCGGTTTCGGTGCAGCGCTGAGCCGCTTCTCTCTCAACGTCCTCGGTCCGCATCTCTCCTGCTGCGCTTTGTCGTCGACCCCTTCCTCTGTGTCGCGTTCCGTGTCGCGTCTTCACGGATCTCGGTGCTGTCGAAAACGGAGGAAAATTAACGTTTAACAGCTCGTAGCGCTTTGTCCGGCGCCGTGTTGTGCGCTGGAGTATAGAAGACAGGTGCTAATCGGAGAGATGTGGTCAACCCCGTTGTTATAAATGGTCAGTAACGGACTAGTTGGTTGCTGGAACTGCGTGTCAGGCTGCATGGTCAGCACGGCGAAGCATGACAGTCGGTACAAGCCGACACTGCGCACGATGGCCAGCGTATGTGGTGCCCATCTGCGCTGTACGTATCCCGAGGTTGTTTCAGTGGCACCCGAAAGCATTGTTATAGTTAACAATGTGACAGCTTAAATAGAGCCACGGCCGTTGTTTGCGGTTATTCCTTTTGCTTCAATGTTTTTTTCTTCATGCACTTGCGGCCGCATTTGGATGGGGGCGAGATGCGAAAACACCCGTGTAGTTAGATTTAGGTGCACATTAAAGAACCCCAGGTGGTCGAAATTTCCGGAGTCCTCCACTACGGCGTGCCTCATAATCAGAAAGTAGTTTTGGCACGTAAAACCCCATAATTGCATTTCATTTCATGCACTTGCGCGAGGGGCACATTGTTTTCCTTTTAATGCACAGCTGTGTTGTGTCCAGTTGCATCTACCAAAGATGCTCACAGTAACCGAGTGCCTTTACCATATTTTTTTAACGATTTTCTTTATTTTCCTTTTCCTTTTTCTGCGCTTCATCAATTGTTTGCACAAACTCGCGTCCCCGCTGTCGCCGAGATTAGAGAACTCGGTGTGACGGACGGGGAAAAATGAATTAAAGGAAAGGAATCCCCCCGCAGACAGTGGCCGTGGTTGTAATTAAGACGTCACATTGTTAACTATATCACTGGTTCCGTGTGCCACTGAAACAACCTGCGGATACGTACGGCAGACGCAGCGCCTCCCCGACGCGTTCGTTACACGCTCCACGTTGTTGGGGTATATAACAGTGTAGCAGCGATGTCGGCGTAAACTCGGGCCGCGGCGAATGCAGCGCATACGCGAGGGGTCGCGCTCTCGTTATTCGGTCGCTAGATGCGTTGCCCTCCGGGGGTGCCGGCGCATCGCCGAGAGAGGGGCTGATTTGAATTTTTCGCCCCTCCTCCGCGGGAGGGAGATGCGGTCGCAGTGGCGTGTATCCCTTTGTCTTCGCGCTACGGCGCCGCTGCGCCGAGGAGGGGTCGCTCCTCCCGATTGACTTTTGCGGCTTCGTTCCTTCTCCCGCCGCCACTTGGCGCTCCGTACCACAGAGTTTCGTGTACAAAGCATGCGAGAGGGAAATCAGATGCTCGTGTTCGCGCTGTATGGCTCTTAGCCAGTATGGGCACGAAGGAGAGTGTGCGGATATTCACAGGAGAGAGAAAGAATGTATAGAAAGGTAGGCAGGTCATCAACAGGTAGTTCTGGTTGGCTGCTCTGCACTGCGGTTGCGCGTAGGATAGAAACAGGGAGCACAAGAGTGGAGCGCGAACGAAATAAACCGCTCCTGCATTCCAGCAGTGACACGCAGCGTTCTCAAAGTCCGTGATGTACGATATTCCTGAACTTGTTGATGTGGCGTTTGAACGACTTTGCGTATTCTTGATATCAACCTTCCCTGAACTCGTTTTTCCTCGCAAATTGCATGTGTTGCCACAAGAAGTCTCTTTTAATTTTTCTTAGTCCTCGAGGTTCAATGATTGAATGGATTTCCAAGAACTGCAAATGAAAATAATTGCCTATAACACTATAAACTAGCTATGCGTTGTTCTTACTAACCATGCGTAATGTAGATTTAGGTACTTGCGATTCTCTTGTTTATTTATGAAATTGAAATTACGTAGCGATGCAAGGCGCGAACGTAACGTACTTAACTGCCCTAAATCAATGTAGCGTACTTAGCATTCAGAACATTTGAACAGTTGTAACTACTGAAGTAGCGGCAACTTGCTTTTGTACCAGATATACATAATTCATTGAAAAATTTGCGCCCATGATTTCTGTGGTGGCTGAACGATTGCGGCGTCCGAGTTTTCTTCCTTTACGCCATTACGAAACTATGTGTATTATCGAGCCTATGTGGGCTAACCTGTCGTGATCACACTAGCTTACCGTCTCGCCTGAATCTGCTGGCGTTTCTTTCTTCTTTCTTTCTTTACTTAAGACAATATTCTCGTTGTTTGGTCGTTGTTTACGCTCGTTGTTCGTTCCGCGCCGGTCGCTGCGCGGCACATTTCGTGATTTGGCTTTCGTTTGAACGATTGCTTGTCTTTGATTGCGAGGAGTATACTAAGTGGATATATATATATATATATATATATATAAATTTTTGTCGTAACTGCATAGATGCAGCTGTGTTTAGACATTACTGACCACATGGATTTAGAAAGAAAGTGCTCCTTTGGAGCTATAGTTCCTTTTTAAGCGATGTGTGCCTGCGGCATGAAACGAAATCTTCCGTTCGTATGCTTTTCTGTAGGCTTAGATAAAAATATACCTGGCTGTTTCGTCCGCAACAAGCGCCCACTTGTTATGCAACGTGCATGTTTGAGCATAAAATATCAAACGTGTTTTGTGCGCGGCACACTCTGAAATTGCTCTATATTGTGTATCGTCTGCATAAGGTAGAGCTGCTAATTACTACGAGTGATCTTCGGGTTTGCGTCGCGTGGATTGTCTCTAAACGAGGCAACAATATATTGTGCGCTTGGACAGAGTAACGACTGTTGATTAAACACATGCGCCGCAGAGGCCATTACATGTTCCGGAAGGCGCTCAGCTAGACCGGGGCTCCTTTCCTTCGGAAACTGCCTAGATAACAGAAGGGGCCTCCCCCCCAAAAGTGGTTGTCACAGCGCTATGGCTAGAAAAGCAGGTACCCATCCCCCCGAGGAAGCACTCGTTGCACCGCCGAGGCGCAGAGACACGACAGGTCGAATGCACGCTTCATTTGCGCGCGCTCGCGTCTCCGGGACGGCGATTACGGATCCGTGGATCCGCAAGCAGTGGACGAGGGCCTTTCGAGGGCTCCGACCGCGCTCACGGCACCAGGGGTCCGAGACAATGCGTCCATCGAGGTTTTGATGGCACCGGCGATGCCGCGGCGGAGGGCGGGGAAGTCCCTAATGGGAAAAAGGCGATGGCCAGCGCCGGGCGCTGTGCGGCTCGTGTCTCGGTGTCCGACGGGCCCCCTTCCAATTCCCGTTCACAGTCGCCGGCCGTGCACTGCGCCAAGCGATTCTGGACACGGGCACAAACGCGGACGCGCGCGCGGCTTCCGTCTCCGCTGCTTGGAATTCGTGACCACCGGGCACGCACCGCAATCCATGCCTGCCCCTAGTTCGTCGCCGGACCGATGGTTGCGGGGATGAACCAGATGGGAGAGGGAGGCTGCAGCGCGCAGGCTGAGGCCATTCTCTTTTATTTCCTGCCTTTGCGCGACTGCTGGCCGGGCGGCCGCCGCCGCACCGTCCGTCCGTGCAGAGGGAGACGACGTGTCCTGTCCCTTTGCTTTTCTCTCGGGCCTCTTTATTCTTTGCCGTTCTCTCGTCCGCGAGAAGCGTTACTTCTGTGCGCCCGGTGGCGCACGCGCGCCGTCTTCACCGCCGCAGCAGAGCCCGGCCAGCGCCTTTCTCCCCCCTCGCCGTCTCGCAGGTGATGGAGCGACGGCCATTGGCGCTGTCTTATTTTCTCCCGATGTCATTTGTTTGGGGCGCGCCTTTAATCACGGGACAGGGGCCGCCAGGCGCCGCTGCCGCTGCTGCACGGGGCCTGGCCGCGTTGTAAGCGCCGTCATAATTTAACCCTTGGCACTTGAGCTATGCGGACCCGTCGTCGTTCACGGGCTCCAGATGTGTTCCTTTCGGGGTCGGCGCTTGGAATCTCCAATCTGGCCCTTCGGTCGAGGGGCCGCTGTTTCTTAGCGGCCCGTTGCTCCATGCTAAGCGCGGACCGGATGGGAAGCCGTTCGTACGTGCTGTGGCCCTCTCTGCCAACTGTGGACGTGGGCTACTTTTTCCAAATCGTTTGTTTATCCGTCCTCTGCAACCTCGCGGTCACGTTTGGAACGGTTGCAGGGGACTTGTGATGGCTTCTTTCGGTCTCGGTAATCAGCCTTCATTTGCTGCACCCAAATGTTGCCGCTATTGGTAAGTGACGGTTGATTATACTGCCATTATGGCCAAAGAGGCCGTCTGGCTGCGCCACGTCGTTCCTCGCGCGGACTGCACGTCCATTCATTTCCGTGTGCCACGATGGTAATGCTGCTTTCGCGCCTGCGGTCCCCATCTATATTTTATCAACACCAGCTTAGCTGTGGCTGCTGTGCTAGCGTAGGTGTTCAGCTCCGCTGCGTACAATTCGCTATGCTCGTCCTAACGCGGTGCTTCCCCAGCAGCTCGGGAACGTGAAGAGTCAGCTGCATCGAAACAATTTTTTTCTTAAAGGGCGTGGCGTGCGACGCCGCACTGTGTGGGTGTCTTTTATTGAAAATTCAGCCGCGTCGTCTGGGAGAGCCTTATTGGCGTCGAGGCGCGTGTGCCTGCGCTTGCAGGATCGGCAGCCGAATGCGCAACCGAACGGAGGCAGCCGTGACCGGCAGCCTCGCTGACTGCATAAGCTGCCTTCTTCGTCCGATTTTGTTCGTCGGGCGTTTCACAGACAGCGCGGGCTTTCTTACCCATCTCTCCCCGGTTCTCACGCGCCGTTGCCATCGTATGTAGGCAGCGCCCTCGCGGTAATAACTGTTAACGTGCCGGTAACGATTTGTCGTGGTCTTGAGCAATATCCCGGCGCGGGGCGCCAGGACCTCCCGTACCAAGCGCGCCGACCGTGAAGCGGCCTGATTATTGTTCTTGCTCGAGAATGGATCGGTCGTTGTGCCGGGACTGGCCTCTCATCTCCGCTGCCGTTAGAAGCGGCGTTTATCTCCTCGTCGCGTGGTACGGCGGTTATGAGCGCTCCCTCTGCATGAATGAGATCATCTCCATAAAATGCGTGTCTGCGCACCGTTGCTCGCTGTTTATGATATTGGGCGGTGGTTTTCGTGTTACATGCTCCGCTCGAGCGTGGGATTGGCCTCCCTCGTAAAACTGGTGCGCGAAGTTCTTATGCGAATCGCCCGAATGGCGCGATTGCTACTTATCTGTACTTTAGTGTGCGTGTGTTCTCCTCGTTGTCCTGTTGGTGAACGCCTCCCTGTAAGCAAGGGCGCTTACTGGGAGAAATAAATGTACTGCGGTTAGCTGCTTCAAGCGTAACCAGCTCCAGGTTTACGTGAGTACGAGAGCGCAACACGATGTAAAGGAAATAAAACAAAAACAAACTGCATGATTACGTGAGAAAGGTTTAGAAAACCTGGAAGAATCAGGTCAGCCATACGTCTTGAAGGCTGCTGCGTTGTGTGGAGCCATTATTTTTCAGCTCATGATTCATTGTGCACCGTACAGCAAATGAGCAGTGTTTTCTAAAATATTTTGTTCTGGCACTTATTTATTAATTGTACCCCGTTGATGACGCGAGGTCTTGACATTCCTTTCAATAAAGATCGGCGAATGACATGTGACCATGCCTGCAGTGGAAACACTGTGCGATCTGTGCGTTTTGTATCAAACGAGGCAAGCCAGGGCTATCAAGGAGAAGTTATGTGCAGACACCTGAACAGTGATTCTCAGCTGACAGTACAGCGTGCCGTTGTGCGGAAAACGTTGCACGGAAATGGGGTTGTGTCGCTAATGCATCTGCCGGGCTCGCCTCGACTTGCTTTTATAGATAACTTTCAGTTTCGACTATTGAAATCTGCCTTCAGTGGGAAGACGTTCTCTGACGTTCAAGACAATGTTTCAACTATATAGTGTGACTGGTATCCCAAAACAGGACTTCTCCCAAAGTTTTCGAGACTTGTGGACAAGTTCTAAGAAGTCCATTGTTGTGATTGTAAAGAGAGACAAGGTCTTTATTGAACGATAGAGGATTTTCACTGGCGTGCATATGACCGCTCACATACTAATCTGCATAAATAGGGTTGAGGGGTTAAACTATTGCAGAGGAGAGCAAAAAAAAAAAAAGAAAAAGCGTGCGATTAAACCTGATAATGTTATTTATACGTTAATCGATGGCAAAAGATTATGGGTTTTCTATCATACGGCGTGAATCTTTGTTACCGGTTTTCGAGAAGCCCGATTTCTCAAAGTTGTGTGAACACTGAATCTAAGACCCGCCGCTCTATTGAAAGGCAGGCCTTGGTCCCTAAGAAGGCGGGTAATGTTAGCGTAAAATTATGACAGTCAGCCGTGACCCAGGAATTGGTCCAAACGTTTCCAGCTTTAAACTCTCACGGAACTTCGTTGTCAGAGGTGACAAACGCGGCTTACAGTCACAACAGTGTCAGTAGACGGCTTCAGTAAGCGCCTGCATCGTACGTCCTACAGTGGCACTGCTTTCAGCCGTACAGTGATGGCGGACGGACTTGCGGGCCGGCTCGCTCGGCTGGTCGCAGCTAAGCTCGCACTGACGGAGCAAAAATCTGGAGCCGGAAAGAGAAGAGCTGGCAAAAGATGTCGGCTTACGGGCTCGCTCAGCTAGCCTTGTTTGCCTCTCGCTGGAACTGGCATGACGGTAGGCTGGCGAGCCCAAAGCCTAGCCAAGCACGAAAGCCGAAATAGAAAAGGGGGGGGGAGGTGCAGAGGGTAGGAAACTGCGCATGAAGCCGATCGCGGCAGCTTTGGAAATCTTTTCAGTTAGGCAGTGGTCGAGCGGAAGCGAAGAGCGGAAACTTCTCCGGAGGGAGGAGCGTGAGGATGAAGAACTCGGCACAGAAAAGCGCACACGTGCGCGCCTGGCACAGCAGAAGGCGAGCCTTTCTTGTTTCGCTCCTCCCCGAGACAGATCTCGGGCCGAGACAAAATCGGGACGCTGCTTTCGGATGGCACACGCGGCTTGCAGCGGCAGCGCTGCAGCGTCTGAATCGGATTTGAAATTTCCTTGTCAGGCATCCTTTATTTTTTGCTTTCTCTCTCGCGTTTGCTTCGATACTGGTCTTCCCATTTTCCGTGCTCTTTTTAAGTTTGTCACGTTACTACCGGATTTTTTTTCCTTTTTACTCAGAAAAAAAGTATTTGTTCCTTAATGCTGGGAGACAGCGCTGCGCCCTCGACGGTACGTGGCTTCTCGATTTATTTTGCTCTCCTGTTTCCTAATGCCCGCGCGCTGCTGCGCTCTTAAGGGGCGCGGAGGTGGGGAGGGATGGCGGCGTACAGCTAGAGTTGCAAAAGTGCTGGCTGGCTGGACGGTGCTAGGCCTCGTTCGAGGCCCAGCAGACCGAAAATGGCGGAAGGACAAATAGGACGGTCTGGCCGGCATGAAAGGAAGAAGCGAGAGAAGAAAAAAAAAGCAAAAAAACGAACAAGAGTGTAATAAAGACTTAGTAGAAGGTGGACACGTTCAGCAAGCACGGCTGAAAACGCAAGCGGATATAAGGGCTGGAAAGGTAGGCGGTGGAGACGGAAGACGCGAAAGGAGGCATTATCCCGAAAGTGGGAGAGAGAGAGAGAGGGAACAGAGTTGGATGGCGGCGGGCGCCGCCCGCGAGTCCGGCTAGCACACAGCGGCAGCCGCTGCGGCCATTTGGCGCAGAAAATGCCGCGCGGCACTCAGTCGATCGAAATTGGACATTGGAGAAGTTTAAAAGCAGGAACGGGAGCGGAAATAGGGATAACCTTCCGGAATCGACATTTAACTTTTGGGGAAATCTTTGGGGCTGCCTCGGCCGTGCCCGGATGCCGAACGTCACTTAGCCTGCGGGATAGGATGTTCAGGGGATAAAAAAAGAAGAAAAGTGTGGAAAGGGAAAGCGTTGGTAAGATAGAGGATGCGGTCTTGCTTTGCAGCATGGCGCCTGCCTTGAAAGGCCAAGAAAGTGCAGATCTGTGCGCCCTGACGATTGCGAACGTGAGGGGCTGACTAGGAGTAGCCACGTGCGAACACTTTGCGAGGGGAAGGAAAACCGATCCCGCAGTTTCACGGAATTAGCCGCCGCGCTAGTTGTGGTTTTTTTTTCCTTCTTCATTTTTTAGAATGTTATGGTTAGCTGCATCAGCGTTCTTAGAAGGAGCAATCTTGTTCCAGACCCTCAAGACGCCGTTTTGTGTTTTGCCTCTTGTTCGGCACGTGGAAGGCGGAAGACAGACACGAATGGGTGGATTATAATGTCGCCGCAGGTGTATTTCATTTGCATTTCTTCTGGGTAGTCTATTGGGGACTGGTTGGAGAAAACAGTTGGTCGCATCCTTGCAAACGTTTTCCTGATTTGGAGGTGGTGAATATCTGGTGGTGGCAGCTATATACTATGAGGGTGTGAACGTGAGAAAAAAAGTGCGCGACTGTAAGTGTTGTGTTGTCGGTGTGCACGATAATCTCGGGATTCTTTCATTTTCTTGTCTTCTGCTTTTTCCTGCCAGCCGTGTGACTTCTCTCTTCCCGCGCTCACACGCAGAAACAGGAAATGCTTGATGCTGCTGCCACTCATTACAAAATTTTGCTCTGCTGCAGTAGATCTTAGCAGCGAACAACCCACGCACTCTTCAAATGAAACTAACTCGTGGATCATGATTTTCTATGTTGCCTCTTTTTAAGAGGGCGATACATATACGCTTGTGAGCAACCTGCTGCAGCGTTGCTTAATTTGACACAACGCTCTGCCAAAGACTACTGAACGTTGCTCAGATGTTCGGAAGAGAAATATCGAGGGCTATCGCACCTCCGGCTAGAGAGAGGGGGCCGTATACTAGCACGAACCGCAACTCTGAACACAGACTCTTCTTTCGGCGGCTTGGATTGTCCGCGTCACGTCGTGCTTTATGGCTCTGCTCCCTCTCCTCCGTTCGCTGCGCTCGGTACTGCGTCGGCGAGTACGCGCGGCACCGTTTCTGTATAGCGCTCCAGCTCGGCAGCTGGGATTCAACCTGGCGATGGCGCTAACTGCCCCTTCCTTGCACGTCCAACATCGCGCAGGGTGGAGGGTTCGCGACGACTAAGGAGCACCGTGGTTCGTAAGGACCGCGGTATTCTCTAGGGTATTGCAGGGACGCCTGGCTGTGATGGGCGACTACGCTGGCAGCGTGGGAGACCTATCCAGTGTGGATTCTCGGTGACAGTGCCCATTACTCTTCAAAACGCCCCTCTCCTTTCGAAATTGCCCGTTCTGGCCAACGGGATATCTGCTCGTCTTTCGCGGCTGTGCAGCGTTTTATGCCTCGAGTGAGCGCAAGTGTCGCCGAATCGCACGGAACAGCGATTCTCCTTTCCCCGTTCGATTTCTAGATGGCAGCGCCAGCGCGAGGCAGGTGGCGAGAAATGCACCACCCAAGAGGGGATATACTCGCGTGCTGTGCGGGTAGCTGAGGGTTGTTGGACCATTATTAAGACAGACCAGCCATCCGTTAAACATACCCTTCTCATTGACATCATCATCATTAACCTATTCTATTCTACTGCGGAACGAAAACCGCTCCCGAATGGTCTCCACCTATGCCCTGTTCTGCATCAACGGAGCCCAAGCTGAGCCAGTGCGATTTTCTCGTCGGTCTATCTATTCCTTCCCCGTTCCGCCGCTGCATTTCGCTTCCCTTGGAAGCCTTTGATATACTCAAGGTAAACCACTAATTATCTAGCGTGTTTCCTTTGTCTTCGGTCTTGCACAGCAAGCAAAGCAGCCTGTCCGAACCTCTCTCTCAAGCAACGCACCCTTGGAAAGCTGGGCGCTGGCGATGGGATTGGTTGCGCCCGTCTTGTAAGCCGGTGGGTGTCTGTCTGACTGTGGGATCGAACCACGCACCTCCTGCAGCCGAGCCGGGCGTCCAACCCACTGGGCCACGGCTGCGGTTGTAGGCACGTTGCACGTCGGGCCCACCTTGCCTTCTTCTTAATGATATCAAGCGCACTATCAGGTGACAGCGTTTGCTGTGAAATTCGTACTGCCGTTTTCCTAGAGCAGACAGGTAGTTTCTTCATTTAGCGTAGGGTCAGTACTGCAAAAAGTATGTATAGACTGGAGCGGTGGAGACGCAGGCTCGATATGTTTTTTGCGTAATATCGTTCGATTTGTCGACGTTTGCCTGATCCCAGTTATTTTCCTGTTACTGGAAATGTTTGTCTGGTGCATTTAAATGTGAGCGAGTACCCAATGTGACAATTTCGTCGGATTCTTCGCTCCAGGCACTGTCCGGACACATTAGATACAACGAAAGGCGCGAACTTATATTTGTGTCACCAGCCTCGACTTTTGTCTGAGAAGTTGCTATAAGTATGCCCTCTTGTTCTTTTCGATTACCTTATATATATATATATATATATATATATATATATATATATATATATATATATATATATATATATATATATATATATATATATGTGTGTGTGTGTGTGTGTGTGTGTGTGTGTGTGTGTGTGTGTGTGTGTGTGTGTGTGTGTGTGTGTGTAGACAAGCCGGCGTTGCAGGCAACGAGCGCTACCAACCATCATTATCATCGGGGACGTCATCACCGTCTTATATGTCGTCGGTAGTAATACAGAAATAAAGTTAGAAGTAGTTAAGGTAAGGTGGCTCAAGGGGAAGTAAATTGAGTGAAGGTGGATTAAAGTGGGTTAAGGTGATTTAAATTTGGTACAAATGAAAGCAAGGTGGTTTAAGGTGGATCAAGATGAAGTTGGGGGAGCAATACGTGACATTGTATGACGTCACGTATCATGGACGTAACCAATTAATTAGAGAAGTCACAAGGCTGTCGCATTGAAATCACGTAAGCATACTCAAGTGACTGTCAATTCTGTGTTATTGTTTCTGCTATGCGAAAAGCAGCCGTCACCGTTATAGGCTGACTGCATCTCTTTCTTTTATTCTCATTTCTATAAAATAAAAGAACATTTTGTTTTCAATGTGTTGAATGCGGTTTAAATTATGGATCCGGGACCTCAAAGAGGTGCGACGTAATCTCATCGCATTTCTCTCTCATTCACCGCTAAATCAACACTGAATTTTTTTTATGTAAAAAATAATATGAAGGACGAGAGACGAATGCAGAAGAATATCTATCTTTTACTATCGTGTCTTGTTATCAGCATTAAAACAGGGCTAAAAATATAACGTAACAGTAACTTGCGGGCGTCAGGTCAATCCCACGGCTGCTCTGAATGCCGATATTAGAGAGCAACGCTCCTCAGCACGTACCGAGGCGTCTCCAGACACCTGATAGAAACAACGAGTGCATCAGCGTTGCAGATACACACTCCGCACACGTAGAACGGCCGGGTTTGTTCTTTCTCGCTCTCAGCGAGTATAGACAACCGAGGGCAGCCTAATAGCATTCCCATCTGTTGGTGGCGCCATTGGCCGAAAAGAATAGGCGTCGTTACGGAGTCCCGCGCAGCCCGTGCCGCGGCAAACCCGGCGCACGTCGCTCGCGTCCGCTGGGTGCCCGTCTCTCCTCCTTTCCCCTCGCCTTCTCACGCCGTGCGTCCGACCGACTTGGTATTCCGCGAGGCGAGCGAGGCCTCATCTTTCCCCGGACCGCGTTACGTGCGCGTTGGCCATATCGCGCGCTCGCTCGCGCGCGCGATGCTGATCATAACGCGGACGATGGGTCCGGTCCCAGCGAGCCCCATTATCCCTTATGGAGGGTGCCCTCAACGAGATGCATTCCTTGTCGCGCCGCCGTCAGATCAACATATCGGGTGTCGCGCGCTCTCCGCCGATGCGAAGCAGTCGGCGACCACCGAGGGCCGGCTACATTTGCGTTCCATTAGCATTGCTTCGGGCGGGCGGATGTCGGTTGTTCAGTGGACACAAGCATCGTGTCGTCCTCGGCCAGAGCATTCGTTTATTCGGTTGTTTTATTCGATTTTCTTTCTTTCTTCTTCCTCCTTTCTTTCTCTTTTTTTTTTCAGACAGAAAGCAAAGATATTGAGCTAGCAAAGGTCACTGCGTTCGTCAGGCCTGCTGCCCTCTGGAGCACGAAGAGGCGATTGACGTAGCTGCGTTTCCTCACTCTTTTGTATCGGTTCGAAATGCTAATGCCACTTGTTCCTATTGTGCATGACGCGTTGACTTAGCCTTTATAGAAGTAGACTTATTCAAGGATAAGACCTCACGGCAACATGGTTCGTGTTGCTTTTTAGTGCATGCGCCTTTCTGGACCTTATGACTGTCGACTGTGAGGAGCTCCTAAAGCTGCAATGGCGAACGGGTAAACCATTAATAGCCAAAGGTTTCGTCGCGTTACGCTCTCGCGCTATACCGCGGCAGCCCCGCGCAATGCTAGCGCTAGGAATTTGAAACTGCCAGTTTGAGACGGTAATGCTCTTTTTTTTTTTTTTACGACGTCTCTCACTCTCTGCATATATGTCTTGGTGCATGGTCGTTACTTATAACGCTTTTATTGTTGTTTCCATAGCGCTCCGGTCTCACGTGACCGCTGTAATCAGACTGAAATATTGATCTACGACAATTACAACTGCAACTTTATTGCTAGAGTTAGCAGGCCCCAACAGCGATCATGAAGGTTAACTATCGTGCAGAGTCCATTTATTCTCTCTATACAGTTTAGACGCTTTATTGCATCACCATTGCAGGGCGTCCTAAGTATATTGAAGCGGCCAGTTGAAGGAGCCAATTAAAAATCATTTCCAAAAAAAAGAAAAAAAAAAGAAAGTGCTATCGTTGAAGAGGCATTTGTCCAACATATGTCGGCACAACTTTGTAGCTTTAAGGAAGTTTTACCGATGAACTTTGGAGAACAGTTCCAGGTTGTTTCAAGCTAGCGAAGTGCTATATTGGCGGGACTTGCGAATCAAGTTGAGAAAGAAGTAGCTGTTGAATGACCAAGTCTGTGAGGTGTGTCGCAGAGTGTATTCCCTTCAAGCCTGTAACAAGCATACTTCGATATTAATCGGCTGCGTCTGCGTCTCTCATTATCTAGTAAGCCTGGAGTGGCTAACTGGAAAGGCACTAAATCGCTATCATCAAATGGATACTCAGATGCTCTCGCACCTCAAGACCCCCTCCTATCGCTGTTTGCTTCTGAAATCGCCATCTGATAATAAGGCGTTCCTGCAATAATTGGGGCTAAACGTATGTGTGAGGCTCTTCTCTCTGGATCAGGGCCCGTATTAAAAAAAAAAGAAAGATTACGTTAGTGAGGTTGGTAAGAACAAAAACCAGCCAATAGCGATGGATAACATATTATCGAATTCGGCTGTACAATCAGAAAAGGTTCTTGCGAAGAAAAAGCTTTGTGGATTCGTCCCCAGATGATTTATAGGATTCTCAGCATCTTCCTCTTTCTATTCCCCTTTCCCCCACCCCCAGTGTAGGGTAGCAAATCGGATGCTGTTCTGGTTGACCTCCCTGCCTTTCCTACCCTTGCTTTCTCTCTCTCTCTCTCTCTCTCTCTCTCTCTCTCTCTCTCTCTCTCTCTCTCTCTCTCTCTCAGCATCTGTTCGTCTGTTTGAAACCGACATTAGTAACCTCACTATGAGGGCTGTCCTTAGAAGCAAAACAAAATGTACGTATGCCCAGCGCACTCGACGTGGCACATTTGAGAGGCGATCGGTTGGTCGAGCGCATGACCGCAACTAATAGCGGGGGACGGGTGTGCGTTTCTCTGTTGCCGAACGACTTTGCCGAGCCACGATAGCTTCTCTCTCTCTCTCTCTCTCTAGACGTTCCCGCTTCTCTCCCATCACTATTCGAAATCGATTTGAGCAGCGCGTCGTAGGCGCGCCCTGATAACTACGCTGCAATTTTCGATGTCGCACTTCTCACTGACACGCAGCAAGCAGCTGCAGCACCACTCTGCGCGAGGACAGTAGGGTTTGGCGCGCCCAAGCCCCTGCGCTGTACCGAAGCTTGGCCGCTTACCTGTTCGCTAGCCGAATTTCCCGCGTCGAGACGGCGCATTCCAAGGGTCAGCCCTCATTGGCTATTCGTCGGGTGTCGAGGCGCCGCCATCTTTCATATATAGGCTGCCGGCGGGGGACGCCCCCCTCCTCTCGGCCACCACAAGGCGCGGACGTCGTGGACGTTCGCGCCGCGTCGCCGCCGTGCTCGTCGAGTCTCCCCAGGAGGCGAGCGCCCAGGTCGTCGGCGTCCGGCCGGTCCCCGCAGCGTCCTCAGCGCGTGTGGTCCTGCGAGGAGCGGCCAGCGGCGACGCGTCCGTCGTTGTCGTCCCCTGGGGCTGTGGCCCGGAGCGCCCCAACGGCGGCGCCGAATTAAGGCGCAATTAGCCATTAAACGCGCCGGTTGCGCCGGTCAGCGGCGCTACGGGGTTCCGCTCCGCCGCCGGCGTCGTGGGCGTCGGGGCCGCGCGCCACCCTTTGGTCCGGGCCTACGAGTCCATTACTGGAGGCGCGCGTTCGGTCATTAATTCGCGGCGGCGGCCTCCGGCGTGCGCGCGCCTCTTTTGGTGCCCGGCGGGCGAGGGGAAAGGCGAGCGGAAGCTTTCGGCTTCTCCTCCGGCGCGGCGCTCTCCTAATGGAGACCATGGCGCCGATGGCGCTTTCATTTGCCGCCGCCCAGCGCTTGACCAACCGGGCCTCGCCTGGGGCTTCATAAAACGGGGCCTGTCGTCTCCTGTTGGCTCTGCTTTCTTGCTTCGGCTGGCCCTTTTCTCTCGTCTTTTTATTGTTATTTTTTTTTATTGCGTGGTTGCGATCCTTTCCTCTCGCTACTCTCTGCGTTGAGGGAGAAGGGTGCCCTTCCACACTAAGCTGGCCGCCCGCTTTACGTCTTTCTGTACACCCCCCCTTCCCCACTTCCTTTCTTTTTCTTCTTGGATTCGATCTGTTTGATTTGAGGGAAAGCCACTCGTGAGTCGCAGTAGCAGCCGTGTTGTTGCCCGGCAGTGACACTCGCGACGACCCCTCACCTCCCCTTGTCGCTTTCTTTCCGGCACAGCATGAGCATACGGTGCAGGTGCCGTCTCGCCGAGATGATTGCGTGGTTCCTTTCCCAACCTTAGACTGCGAGTAATCAATCCGACCCCTCCTGCGAGTCTTACTTCAGCTGGGTGGTCGTGGTGGCGAAACGTTGGGCTGGTTATAAACGCCCTCCTTAAGTAGTCAGTGTCTCCTTGAGAGCAAAAACTGGAGTGGCATGGCGAGAGCACCTGCTTCGCCAAAGTCTTCGGGAACAGGTGGCAGAAGGCTTAACGGAGATAATTTAGAACAGAAGTGAATACATACCAGCGTCGTATTTCTGCTTCCTGCTGGACGGATTTCGTAATAATGCTTATGTACTAAAACGTTCTATATTGTAAGTGTTGTGAACTGGATTAACAATGTCAGCGCAAGCGTAGTTCACTGTGGCGTGTTTCCTGGCTCCTGCCATCAATGAAATTGGTTACAGCGATGAGCAAAGCAGACCCCCGCCGTTTTATGCGCTAAAAGATACGTAGTGTTGTAACACAGCGACCTTAGATTTAGCTTTACTCTCGTGCTTTTTTCGTATCGTGAATATATGCACAAAAAAATTGACACTTTCAAAAGAAAGATTTCAAGTAGTAAAAAGAAAAGTTCAAAGTTCTTTTCAAAGTTGTGATCTGGGAAAAAAATATAGAGATGTCAAAGAAGTTTCCAAAGACGAACTCAATAGGGAGTGCTTGTTGTTTCCGCGGTTTAAAAAAACTTAATATATAAAGAGAAACATAAAAATCTAAAAGAAAAAATAAAGGAACGGCATGCAGTGTAATTCTGAGTGAAACACATCACGCCCACTTCTAGTAGAACACAATGCAACATGCTTCGAAGACCTCCTTTAAAACAACAAATGCGCATGGTTGAGTTCTTTTTTGTTGTTGTTTCTGTTGGATTCTAACACCTCCTCTGTGGATTTTGCGTTGTAGTATTCGCAGGGAGCCTTCACCACGACTATTTGAATCTACAAAGGACGACTGTTACTGATCGAGTACGTAGTTACGCTAATTGCGAAACAAAGTGTGAGGATCGAAACAAGGGCATTGTTGCGCCATATTAGCACAGACCAGTCCTGAGAGTAACGCTCCTCCAGGGTTTCTACAAATATAGAACATTATATGTAACGTGAGTCGGTGGCAGTGCCCTAATGCTGCTGGTATTTGATCATTATGGGCTTTGCGATTTTAATTGTGGTAGTAGCCTGCCTTACTGCAAAAGTTGTTCTCTGAGTCGTTCCGGTATGACCGGAAATATGAGACATTCATCGTATTTTTCCACGTCTCCTCGTTGCTCCGTCAAGGTGTCTGACATCAACAGGAACTTGTCATTTTTATGAAATTTCCCCGATTTTGAAAATTCAGGAAAAATACAGGAAGATTTCAACGCGGTTGCTTTGAATTAAAGAAATCGGTACGTACACTATAGTTACGGGGAAGATAGTGATTTTCTAGAAGGAAGCGAAGTTCGCAACCTAATCTAGGCCATCCGAAAAAAATTGTGTATTTTGCTGCTTTTGTGAGTATTAGCCTCCCCGGGTGATTAATGAAACGCGGTATTCAGTCAAATCTGACAGTGTATTCCATCTGATATTGGTAGTACTTGTAGTAGTTGCAGAACATTATAAACTGGCATTGTACTTTGACAAGCTGTAGACTACAATACTTCCTTGCACTTGAAGCTCCAACGTCATACACTGGCCAGGCAATTTTCGTAAAGACAGTCGTGGAAAACCTACAAAAGTTCGGGATTTTGAAAGTTCCAACGTAGTAGACACCCTCTCTATGCTGATAACTTTTTTACCCTGTTGCTTTCTTCGAAAGGGTTCCTCGGAAAATAGGGGAGATCCTTATCGATGTAGCCCTGTGAAGTACTCCGAGGTTACCGAGTATTTTAAAAATTCCTTACGTTCTTTTCATTCACTTTTTTTTTTCTAATTCCCTCTCATGGCTCGCTTCTCTTCCAGCGGAGAGAAACAGACCTGTTTTGTGTCTTGGCTTGGTTCTTTGCTTTGCGAAGTGCACGCCATCATTAATAACGTTGCCTCGAGACGGCAAGGGCGAGTGTCTCTCTCGGATTCAATATTAAAACCGTTGGGCGTCTCGCACCTTTTCAATGCTAAACCCTGTCGGGGTCCTGGCTTCGCTGTAGCTCTATCGTTCTTTCATGGAGGAAGCAATTTGTACTACTGTCCGTAGAGCTGCAGTCAATTTTTTTTTTTTTTAGTGCTGTATACTATCCGCCGAACTCCTTTAGTTTCAGCAGTCCAAAGTAAAACAAATGACTTGACTCGCCGTCAGGAGGAAAGAGGGAAAAAAGAAAATCAGCAACCTGGGTATTTTGCCCAGGACAGTGGGTGGGGTGGGGCTCGGACGTTCTCGAGAGGCCAATAAAGGTTCAGTAGGTGGCGTTATCTATCAGACAAATTGCTTTTTTTATTTGTTTTTGCTGACTACTGTCCCTCTTTCCTGTGCCTGATGTTCTTCCTTAAGCGCTATCCTTTGTTGCTAGCTATATTGGCCTCCGCGTCTGCTTCGCTATATTGTGCCCTTCCATTTCCTTATTTTTTCTCTCTTGGTTTCGTCGAGATGACACTTCCCCGACCTCCGAGAAGACAGATGATGAATTGAAGGTGCCAGCGCTGCGGTGCACTAGTGGTGCGTTAGTTCAGAGTTCCTTTCCCGGTGTGTTTTCACTGCTTGGTCCTTATGCTGCGATGCTTTCGCCGACAGTCATAAACAAAACCTAAGGAGCGGAATCGGATGCTCAGGCAGGACGCGCGACGGGCTGTGTGATAGAAAAACAATGAATTGGCACATTATAGCAGCCGTACAGCCGTGCGCATCTCTATCTCTTCCTTTTTTCTATCTTCCTTCATTGGTTATCCAGCCATACCTGCTCACCGCCTGTGGTTCCGCACGAATGCGCGTCTGATCTTCACAGGGAGCCTTTATGGAACGCGGGATGCTGCCATCAGCACGAAGAGAACGGTCCCTCGAAAAATGGAACATTTCGGAGCCGGACTGTTTCCCAGTATTGAAATCAGTAAATATTTATACGTGTCTACTCCCGCTGCTATGGCTTTGTTGCGGGGCCTTCGAATCTTCAAAAATCTCTCGTGCGTGCTCGTAAATGTGCCAGAACCGCAATAACGCAATGATTAGATGTCTAGCCGAGGCTGATTCCTGTCCGTTGTTTTCGTTGGCGTGAATGCCGCTTTGACTCGATTGTCGCGAGAACCGGCCCCACCAAAACAAACGTCCCGTCTAGAGCGGTTCACTCTCTAGCCTACCGTTCATTTGAGTCGTTTTTCTTCGAGCTTGTAGTATATCTGCGTTTCATGAAACATACAAATAAGGAAGCAAGAAAGAAGTAACTGTTTTAGGAAACTTTGTTTGCTGGTGTAATATTTATAAAAGAAGCATTCAGTAAAATTCCACCTTCTTCTTTTATTGCCTGCTTCTGCCATCATGTACAAATGATGAAAATTATTATTATTATTATTATTATTATTATTATTATTATTATTATTATTATTATTATTATTATTATTATTATTATTATTATTATTATTATTATTATTATTATTATTATTATTATTATTATTATTATTATAGAATCCATAACCTTCAACTTCTCACGGTTGCTTTTTGGAATTAGCTGTTACGCCTCACACTCCTATCTCCATCTGCCTTTTTCCTCTTTATCACTGATTTCCCCCTTCAGAAAAGCGCTGCCAATTCATGGACCGGCCTACCGTCCGTCTTCCTTTTAGTAGAAGAAAAGTATCCCTTTGCATTGTATTTGCGGAGGACCTTGTAGCTTCACCTGGCGTCCTGTTACCTTGCGTGAAGCACGCTTTACAGGGGCTTAACGCGCCTCGCTGGTCTGGAGAGTCGTTTCCATTTCGTTATACCCTTTGTTTTTGTTACGTATTATCTTCCAATAGAGTTACTTTCGGTACCTTACATTAGGCCTTCAGTATATGGTACTTAAGGCACAGTGTTTCCCCCGTCACCATGATAATTCTAGAAGAACAGAAAGAAAAGACGATTGAGCCTTCTTTTCCCAGGAAAGTCTTGCATCTCTCGAAAACACTCCGCGAGAAGAGTTCGATAACTATGAACGTTCGCCGGCATGGATTGGTAAAATATGGAACCGGGGAGCAAGGACGAGGTGGTGCTAGTCGGAGGGCTAGAAGCAGAGGAGGGATTCGAGCCTCCCATACGGCGATGCAGGTTTTTCAACGGGGAGGAAACGGCCGGCACCTACAATTTATTAGCGGGACGGTTTGTGCTCGAGATTAGCGCCGCTATCAGCCCGCCTCCAGACGGTGGCGGGCCTCCGTGGTTTGTTTGCGCGGCGCCAGCGGAGCAATCTCGCCGGCTTTTTGGAGGTCTGGCCCCGCTACCTGGGTCATAATCTGCATTGGCGTCTGTCTGATGCGAAAGACGGGCATCGATAAAGCCTCTTCCCGCCTCTAAATCTCACGGCTTCACTTTTTCTCCGCTCCACTGATCGTCGATGTAGCGGCCTATTTCGTTCTGCCCTGATGTCATACAGCATCTATTATTTTTTTTTCTACTTGCTTCGTGTCATGTCCGTTAGAGCGCGTGAATCCTGTGCTTTCATTCTTTATTTTCTTTTTTCCTTTTTTATTTTTTAATTTGTACGCTATACCTTGCCACGAAGAATGCGATGCCGTGATTCTTTTGCTGAAGCTATAATTCTATCAATGCTGGCAGACGTTGAATCAAGCTACAATTTTGGATTACAGTTTTGGCATGGCAAATAGTAATCGTAATCCAAAGCAGGTGTTTGGTATGCCAGGAAACAAGGTAATAGCACCACGTCACTGTTTCTTGTAGCCATTGATCGAAGGAAGCAATAATTGACCAATAAATTTGACTACATGTCATCCGAAATGTAAATGAAAAGAAACACTTGAGCTTGCCAAGTTTCTTTGTCTGTCCCTTTAAAATGAAAGGAGAAAGAAACGCGTGTCTACTGTTTTCTTTCTCTGAGGAAAAAGTCGACCATCTTGCTTTCTTTTTCCTTTTCGCTTGCTAAAATTTCATTCTGTCGCTTTCCTTTTCGCTTGAGAAATTTCATTCATTCTATAAAACTAAATTCTAACGTTCATGCGGGAAATTTATGCCAATCCTCAATGTTCCACGTAGTAGCGAGCAGCTTGCTTGATCTATTGCTTCTTGTGTTCATCGTGGTTGACGTTCACAAATGACTTCTCGCAGAGTGAACTTATTCGTGCGCAAACTCTATCTGTCTCGTCGCGTTGCTTCTCTTCCTTCTTTCGCAATGCGGCTTCGTTGCCTCAGCACACGCGTTCCCTGCTGAGAATGTCGACTTTCGCCGGAATGCATGGCCGTATCTGTGGCACCCGCGAGCCGCAAGCCATTAGCTGAAGCACGTAGGCGTCCATTCTCCTGGGTGTCCGCGGTCACACCGACGCCTCGACTTCGAGTAGATGAGGCCCACCGTGATGGTATGAGGAATATTCCGTGCTTTGCGTGCCGTGGCTTCCAAGAACATACTAGGCGGCGGTAGGTTCCTCGCTCGAGTGAGGAATGGCGCTTGGAGGAATTTCTGAGGTATTACCCCCTTATATGCAGCCATATTTGTGCAGGTAGTGCGGCCTCTCCCGTCTGGGTGCTAGTATCTTTACTCTTTCGTGTACGATCTCTCACGTAACGAACAAACTATGGTTGGCTGCGTGCCTCAACGTGCGACTCGCAGCAGCGCGCTCAACTTTCTCGCTGAAAATTCAGAACCAAATATTTACACACATTCACGATACTTGTCTGTATTGATGTTTTAGCGTTAGGCCGTTCTGTTCACCAACGCAACAATCAGTGTGTTCAGAAATACGTGTATTTGTTTGTAAGTATACGTGTGCTTGTGTGTGCCCGTGCGTGCGTGCGTGCGTGCGTGCGTGCGTGCGTGCGTGCGTGCGTGCGTGCGTGCGTGCGTTCGTTCGTTCGTTCGTTCGTTCGTTCGTTCGTTCGTTCATTCGTTCGTTCATTCGTTCGTTCGTGCGTGCGTGCGTGCGTGCGTGCGTGCGTGCGTGCGTGCGTGCGTGCGTGCGTGCCCGCCCGCCCGCCCGCCCGCCCGCTGCATCGCCAATCGTCTTGCCTCATTGCAACTTTTGCAATTCCGCACGCCAGCGCTAAGGGAACACCAAGGGAGACTCGCGCAGAGGCCAGGATTACGAACGCGCGCAACTGGCGAGACCCAGCGGAAGAGCCGCTTACCCGCCCCACGCCGTCGCGGTTGTGCGTGCCGTTACCTCAAGTGGCTTACCCCCTTCCTTTTCATGCGACCGCTCTTCCCGCTTGCGGCGCGTTAATCCCTCCCGACGGGGACGCGCAATCGGCGGTTAGCGTCCCCGCCGCTCGTGCAGACCGGGGAGGCCCCCTTCTGCCAGTCTCGGCGCTGCTTAGATGCTCGCTTGCCTTGTTTGTTCCGTGCTGGAGAACCCCTGCGCTGAGCCGATTGCTAGGCGGCGGCCCAACTTTTGCAGCCGTCTTGCACCTACCGAAGGGTTTGGTATGCTTCTTGCATGGCCATTTCGGGGAGCACCGTTCCTTTCTCCGAGTTCGCGTCGGGTGGCATATCAAGTTGCGTTACTTGACGGCGACAAACTATTAGGCAATTGGCGCTACGTCCCTTCTTTGCGATCGATAAAGAAGCACGGTCCTTGAGATGCGTTAGTGGCAATAAATGTACTTTGTCGCAACAGGCGGTGAGCACTGCTCCCGTCAACGAAATTTGCGAGCTCTTGTGTGCATTGCAAACTGCTGATGAGCATTTACCTATCTAGGGCCAGGCATTCAGTGCTGCTGCGAACAGTCGGTGAACGTATATATGCCGCCAGATGCTGCAGCTGGCTAGCTGGAGTTGCAATGCTGGTAACCTTGATACTTTTGTGGCACATATTCATCCAGTAACGTTGTCGGAGCACGGAACCCACGAGAGGGAGAAATTTCCTGTTGACCATATCGTGCATCGTTGAAGACACGCGTGTAATATATACGTTGAGGACTTGATTTCACAGTGCACCGAACTATCCGGGGAGGAGCCTTTAGGTTGCAGGGAAACTGGGTGTTTTGGACGTAGACGTGTTTCGCGCAACTCTTGTGTTCAGTGGTGCGTGAGACTTTAAATAAATACCAGTTTGTTTCTTTGGTACACTTCGATTATCTGGTCATGACTCTATTATATTTAATAGGAATACTGCCCTTATTTGATAATTGGTGGTATTTTTTTTCCTGGAAAGAGAGAAAGATAAGGTAACCAGGGTGTTTACAAATAGCTTGTTGTCTGAGCCGTTGATCCTTGCGTCCAAAGTGATACGGAAAGATAAACGTAATGGAAAAAATGGTAGGGGGGGGGCGAAGGGGGGGGGCGTTAGCCACAGTATATCATCGTTCGGTTGCCCTTTACTTGGGGAACGGGAAATTAATGGGGTACAAAATATGAGTGAAAAGAATGAATAAGAAGACGGGGCACAGTTGTCTTACCTGTACAGATGGATGCTGATAGGTATGACGACGTACACGTTTTGGATGAACTTGTTATGACACGCAAGCTTGTATGTTTTTCTGAACCCTCGTCGCGTCTGTTTTTCTCTACCAGACGCACGTTTTAATTCATGATGCGCAAATCAGTGGCAACTTACCACATTCCATCTCCTTTGCAACGATGAAATGCCTGCAAAACATAGAAAAAGATTAGTACCCCATCCCCTCTCAACATCGGCTCTGTGCTACGTCTGCACCAGCGAAGAGAATATGGAACGTTTATTGTGCCACTGTCGTCAGTTTCGTTCGGAAAGACAAACACTATCTATAGCATTGCGACGACAGGACGGACATCCGTTGTCCATGCAGGCGCCACTTAAAAGACCGTGCTCACCGCTCGTCGGCTCACAAAGTTGTTAAGACACATTTGAATTTTTTTAAGGTGACCGTCCTGTGTGAACGCCTTTGACATTGGGCCCTCCGCGTGCGTTCACGAACTTACCACGCCTTTACTCCCCCCCTCCCCACACACACCCCCTCACCCCCTCCTGTTTCTATCTCATCTTTCTATTCCACCGTTCTTGTTTTCCAATGTAGAGTCGCCATCCAGACGTATTTCTGGTTAACATCCATGCCTTCTCTCTTTCTTTCCTCCTCCTTAACTATTTATTCTAACCAAAATGGCGCTGTCTGTCTCTCTTTGCATCGTCGTCCAGTGTCTGTATTGTTCTCCATGTTTCTTATGGGTCACACGTCTAGTTGAGACGTCCTTATGTGCCGTTGTTTTTTCGCTTGCGTGTGCTACGGCATGCCGTGTGTCTTCCTATTTTTTTCCCAGTAGCTACTATTTGCTCACGGATGAACGAAGCTTCTTTGATGCCACATAAACTATACACATTTGTTTTTAAACAAGCGAGACAAGCACCACGTCTATATTCCAGGCGTGCATTTTCGTGTTGCGTTTCCGTTTACCGCGTGTATCACTTTAATGTCCTCGTTCTTAAAGCGAAAGTGGAGAAACGAACTAATAAGGTGCTGTTGCCTGCGAGTTAGTAGATGTGAAGTCTCAGCACGAGTGTGTATACTACGACTGAGAGCAATCGTTTTGTAGAGAGGGAACTGGAAAAAAAAGGAAAGTAAAAGGGAGAGAAAAAGAAAACAGCAAGACCTTTAACCTGTATGGATAATTTCGTGTTCCAGTAGCACCATTTGACGCCGCCGTTCTATCGTGCAGCCATAAAGAGCCCTTAGTGCGCTTATACTGCTACGTGTCTCCTCGTCGCCCGTGATCTCACGAGCACTCGATCACGGCATGATTACTAGGCTCTAAGTCGCGGGCGCGTCGAGCGCACTGTACCGCGCAGCTTTTCGCTTGTGTGATGTGTGTGTGTGTGTGTGTGTGTGTGTGTGTGTGTGTGTGTGTGTGTGTGTGTGTGTGTGTGTGTGTGTGTGTGTGTGTGTGTGTGTGTGTGTGTGTGTGTGTGTGTGTGTGTGTGTGTGTCTCGCAGACTCTGTGGACGCTGCTGCTCCGACCCAATATGTCGGCGCCAATGGTGGTGCGTCTTTTGCCATCACTTTGCACGCCTATAAAAATAAAGAGAGAAATGAAAAGTGGCGTAAAAGGGGGCAAATTATAGCAGTATGGAGCGTGAAGCAAAAAAACTGAAACACATCCGCACAATATGTCTGCCATTCTTACGTGCTTCTATCTCTTTCTTTCTTGTTTTCTTTTTTTTTTTTCAATGTGACTGTAGGCTTTATCGCGCCCCCTTATGGAAGGTCACCATTCGGACAGTTATTGAGAGCGAGCGAAATCTCCATTGATTACTATAGCGTCCGTTTCTTCTCCGAGGAGTGCGAGGCGGAGGACGCTCGCTTAACCAGCGTCCATCGATTGGCCGCAATCTGTCCGCCGAAGATCGCTGGCATGTAATTCGAGTGCGTGGCGCGCTGTAGGCTCGCCGGCTGTGGGACCGAACAAAGGGCTTCAGCAGTGGTTGGAACCGAGCGGAAGGCGTTTGAGGGAGCTATTGAGGGGCCGCGGGGAGAGGGTGGGGAAGGAGGGAAAGACTCGGCTCCGGAAAGCTTCACGCTGGCAGCGTGCCATTATAATGAGCACCCGGAGAAGGCGCCAGTCCGTGGGAAAGCATCAACACGTATAGCGTCTGCGGATCGTTAGGCTTCGCGGCGGTGACCGAAGCCCGGCCCTCCTCCCGTCCTCGGCGGCCTCCTTCCGCCGCTGTCCCCGTGCAGCGCGCGGGCGGGTGGAGTGCAAGTGCGCCTTAATGAGCGTCGGGCCTAGAGAAAAAAAAAAAAAAAAGCGAGAACGGGTCGGGCTCGCTTTATTTTAACAATGACCTCCTTCCGCCCAATCCAAGCTGTTTTCTTTCGCGACGTCCGTGCTCTCTTTATCTCCCTCTCTTCGTTACAACATTTCGTGTATGTGCGTTCCTTGAAGCAGGCGACGTCTATGACTTTCTCTTTCTTTCTTTCTTTTTTTTGGAACTGAGGGAATCCTCCTCCTAGCGTACTTGTCTACGCAGCGTATCGCGTGTTTGATCCGGTCGTTAACGTGGTTACTTACTCTCCGATAAATGTGGTGTGGTTATGTAACCTCCGTTCACTGAAGTCACGGCCATGTCGCGTTTTCTGCGTGAGGCAGTATATGTTGCCTTTTGTTATTTCGTTGCTACTTTTCTTATTGGTTTATTGTTGTATTTATTGGCTAAGATATTGGTTATAGCTAACCCTTTTAGCGACAAGGCAATATTTCGCAGGTAATAGAGAGGAAAAATAAAAACAAAAGCCGACGTCACGCAGTGTTCTCTCCTTCATTCTTATGTTTAGAGGGAAACTGACCGGCATTAAATGCGTTTCTCAATTTCACTGCTACTTTGGGATCTGCACGATAAAATTTTCGCTATGTATCCTGGTGCGCTCGTTGTGATTCTTGAGATATCAAGACTTGCGCTTATAGTGAGACAAAGAAAGAAAGAAAGAAAGTGTGTGTGTGTGTGTGTGTGTGTGTGTGTGTGTGTGTGTGTGTGTGTGTGTGTGTGTGTGTGTGTGTGTGTGTGTGTGTGTGTGTGTGTGTGTGTGTGTGTGTGTGTGTGTTGGGGCGAATGGGGGCTGCGACGAAGTAGACAAATGTTTCTACTACATTTTGAAATTTTAAAGGCAGACATTAGGCAGATATCTTCCTGGTAGGAAAAATAAATTTTGGTTGATGTTTTCATTGCTCTTTAATTTCTAAATTTTTAATGATGGTGACATTGAGAAGAAAGGAAATTTTAATACCAACTTGCACCTTCACAGGTATAGAAAAAATACATCAGGCATGATGGAACAGTGTCTGGAGAACATTACAATTAAAGTATAGCTTTTCTGTGCTCTGGAAACAGTGTGCTTTTCTTTTTCCAAAGGCAATACTCACATTCCGTCGTGGTGTTTCTTTATATGGAAGCCCGTGGTGGTAATTTTCTCACCTGAAATATGGAGTACGATTGGCACAGCGCACAAGAAGTCGAGACTGTCTGACAGTTCAGCGCTCGCACAGAAGAGCACATCGTAGCAAAATAGCAGTAACGAAGGTGGTCTCAAAAGTAGACACTTGAACTGTAGCCGGAATCTGACCGGCCTTCTCGAGTGCTCTTGTAGAAAGAATTATGCCGCAGAAATGCGGCATTCCTTCTTGCTCTTGCCATTTCCGCCTGGATAGTGCTTGTTAACTGCGGCGTGGTTAAAGGTCGTTTCAAAATGAATCTGCAAGCCGAGCACAAATAGCTGATGTCTACAACGTTGACATCGTCGTCTTATACCCGTGTGACACGGACGCTTATCAACGACTGTTGACTCGGGGTAATGGTTGTGCTGCTCCTCAAAGCATATAACACTCGGAGGAGTTGTGTCGTCACGCGGTAAACCCGAAGGCAGTCGACATGTTTCAGTAAACGGAAGCGAACTGCATTGATGCCTCTGTCGCGAGCTGCCATCCCCGCAATTGACCAGCGCACGAATTTACCCTATTTAAACAGCTAGTTTCCATTGCTTGTATAGTAGTTTTACGCGTGTCGGCTAGCAGTGTAAGGAGCTTCCCTCTGGCTTGCGCTTGCTGATCAGGCAGCTATTTAAGGAACCGTCGTTTATCCAAACAGGCGCTGGTCGGGTTGGCGTGTATAACGGAGAGCGACTGGATAAGTGGGGAAACGACAACCTCTTGTTTCGTCGTTGTCTGCGCCGTCCTGTGCCAGCTGTTTTATTCATTTTGCAAGGGTTGCACTTCCGTTTTATTTGATTTCATTTTACGGCGAGTGCAGTGGAGCGCGTAACAATGCCATTCGCGGGGAAGCCGATTCGTCAATGTTTTCGCCGTTTATGCATGCATACACGCGATCGCCCTGCCTTTCGCCGCGGGGATTTTTTTTTTCTTTTTACTTCGGCACACCAGTTGCCGAAGCCCCCTACGAACAATGCCCGTGAAACGGAGCACTTATGCACGGTGAACTTTTTGTTTGTTTCACAGCTTTCGAGCTCTTTTACGTTACTACTTAGGAATGCGACGTCATGGAAAACCGTACAAGCTGTTTGACGCCATTGTCGCGTGCTGCTTCGTTCTAGCGTAGCACTTCACAGCGCGCGCGCGTGCGTCTCGTGTAAGACCAGTTCTCACTTTGTGCGGCTTGTGTGCGGTGAGAGACCGCAGAGTCAATCGTTGCGTGTTTTCTGTGTGGCGGTGTCGCGGGGGAAGCCACTACCGTCTCGCCGGTGAGGGTATGCGGCATTGTTTACGCCATACGGAATCGTGCTGGAAGGGTTGCAACTTCGTTGAATGTGTCCTGTCGCCCTATTGTGTTTTGGATGCGCTGAAAGTGGCACAACACTGCATCACCTTCGTTGTTGCAATTTTCATTTCTCTTTTTTTTTTGCACTCGTGTGAACATGCTATGTGATACCTCATGTACGATAACTAAGAATGCGACAGACACGACTATACAACATGTTCTGCAGTTCATTCATGTAGGGAGTGCGGTTTTGCTGACTTAAGTGCACCGACTCTATTGTTTAACTGTGTACTCAGCTGTTCTGTCTCGGTGCAGAACCTTGCTAGAGTGCTACCAAAGGTGTTTACCGAGTGCTGCATACAGGGTGCCGTTCAGAGGGTGGTGCCTGTGCTCATATAAATTGCGATTTGCCGATTAATGTAAGCGTTCTATTAATTTCAACCGTATTGTAGTTAAACCATAACATATGCCTGTTTGTCCAGTAACGATTATTCTATAGACTTTCCTTTAGCGTTATATACCATTATTTTGTCTAGCACACACTGATTTCGTTGTTCATTTATGTGCCATATGTCCACTCGCACGGTTGCAGCTCCTGCGTGTCAACCGATGATAGAGTTTCGCTTGTAGCTAGTGCAGTCTGACTAATGAGTAGTGGATGAGCTGTTGCTTCTTTTACGTAGTTTATTTACGCATTTACGCAGCGTAAGAGCATTGTGTTGCTCACGTTGCCACGGCTTAAGAGTCAGTCGTCATGGTAGGAAACTTGAGCTGCGCAATTAAAATTCTGGAGAGATAATGTTGACTCGTCGCTATAGTTGCTTTCGTGGGTATCTTGTGCAGTTTTCTGGCATTTGCGCGATAAGGTTCGTTCGATATTTGCGTTCGTGTGGTCCCCGTCGGTGCCGCGTCGTTGTTAAAAAATTTAGTGTTGAGTATTACTCGCCGCCTTCTGCTGAGGTTTGATTGTAAACATGCTTTTCACCTGTTTGTGGATCGATTTCGTTCGTTACGTTCCGCCGAGTGACAATAGTGCTTTTGCTTTCTCTTTTGCAGGTGGGTTTACAATTCCTCATTGTTGCAGTGACGTCACCTTGAAAGTAAGTGCACGAGAGCATTCACTTGCACCGAGGCTGTTGGAAATGTCGCCGAAACTGCGCGGCACCTGTCTCGAATCTCTCTTTCCCAATTGTGCTGCGTTCTTTTCCGCAAGGCACCATGGGGATGTGGCCTAATCGTTTCAACGCATCTTGAATGAGAGTCACATGACTGGACAGTCTAATTGTACGTTCTGTTTCACTTTGTTTCGGTCGACAATGTTAGAACCTATTCTCACTGTCTTTCCATGTTGTTGACGTCTCGTTGCGTCCGCTGACGTCCCAGCATCTTAGCCCGCTTGTAATCCGAAGATACGTACAGGGCTCAGCGATTGAAACGCGATACTCAGACAGCATGGCGGCCAACATCTTCTTGCGCCACCGTTGGACGCTGGGGACATTGAGAAGATGCACTTTTGTGTCACACGAAAACGAGAGTCATTTCGATGCATCGTGACGCAATTTGGCTCCTTCAGCGATCACCCAGCGCTCACCGGTGGCGCAAGAATGTACCGGCCGCCATGTTGTCAGAGTATCGCGTTTCAATCGCTGAGCACTGTGCACGTTCCAGTATGATAACTTTTCGAAATGGGTTATTGAAATCGCCGCCGCAGCATGTCAAAGGTGAGTCGCGCGAAACTGTTAACAATAACGGAACGCAGATGAACTCGCCTGAGCTAATGAAGACTTTGTAAGTGGTTGCGGGGAGCGCTTCTGGCTTCATTGGAAACTGGAATTTGTAGCCTGTCTTGTGGCCCGAAATGCAATTTCTAGCGAATAGGAAGATTTCCACGACTGCGACGGGAGTCGATACTGATAAACGAATGAATTATCGTTGGCGTTGGGCGCTCAGCCGTAAGTTGGTAAAGGTCGTCTTTACCTCGGGATATATCCTACCTGATTGATTACAGGGCGACGGAGAAGTCAATTTGTTGGGCATTTTAGGGGTTATGGTCGGAGTTGTAGGGAATACCTGGCTCTTCGTCAGGGACTAGGCGTACAGGATTTATTTACGTATTTACATTAAAACAAGAGATACATTCGACAGTCTAGCGTGACTCCCAAATGGAGCACGCAAGACGAAGCATACAGCACAACGCGCACGAAGCTCCAAACACACTGCTTCTACAGCACGAGCACGAGTACACTAGCAGCCGACAACAGCTGCTTATAAACACCCTGACCTACCTAGATCCCTAGGCGAGGGAAAAACGGCAGTTCACCGCCGATTCGTAGCGTCCAACGTCATCGTAGTCGACCCCCTTTTTAGGGGGAGGGTTACGCACACTTCCACATAAGTTTTACTGACCCCGTCGAGGAGAGTGGGTTCTCGTGGTTGCGGTGCTTGACCCGAGCAGGCGACTCTTAATCCCCGAGCTGACCTCGTACAGCGGCCCCCTCGGCTGGCCATTGTCTGGCGTCTTCAAAGGCTCATGAGAAGGCACCGCAAAGCATCTCCTTCTAGGAATTCCCCCTGCTTCAGTTGAACCGTGAAGGCGTTGGCGATTTCACTAACAGTAGTTGGTCCGCCGATCGCGTTTAGTCATAGCGGCACCGAGGGGTTGTTGACGCGGCACATCGTCGTCCCTACGAAACGAGTCACCGCGGCAGGTGGTGAAGGCTTCCATGGTCGCTTCGGGGAAGCTTGCCACGCTCGCAGCTGCAGCTGGCTGAGAAAACTGCATGTCGGCACCTGTGCAGGCCGGTCCTAACAGCATCCAGCAGACCAATTTTCCTCAGGCTTATTATTGAATAAATAAGACTTGCAGTTGATCGACTTTTGGGAGCTGATTTAGAACCAGGCCTTCAACGTTTTGTTGCAAAAAAAGGAAAATCTGGAAAGTTGTAAAAAACAAAACAAAATTAGGCGTCATTTATGAAATTTTGTATATATATTAAACTCAAACCAGCGTCACGAGACTGTACATAGCATCGACAATGCGTAGTTTGAAGTGGACAAATTGAGAATTCCGTTATTGTAAAGCTCACGTGACACGTCTAATGCCGTCACATATGCGTAAAATAATGTATAATATTTTTGGGGATTTATACAATGTAACATACGTAATTTTCAATATTTCAATGTCTTTTTGTTTGTTAGCTTGTATTCTTTTTTTGTTGTTGTTCTGAAGCTAACGAAACTGGAAATTCGGCGCTGCAAGCTTCTTTTTTTATTCTTCCGAATAGTTTTGGCCCTTCATCAAAATACTCATTCCTATGTTTCTTAATATCGCTCTTTTGTGTGCAACACATCTCGTTCAAACCAGCTACAGCGGCTGCTTCATGACGGCACATTTGCCTTTCACGTGTATTTGCATATGGAAATAGCAAGTTGGCTCCGAGGTGGCTCAGTTATTCGGATTTCTCATGCAGTATGCAAATTTTGAAACGGTGCTTCGCGGCAAGGTTAAGGACACTTATCCAGTCGCCTTCGTGACACCGGTGTTGTGAATAACCTCATACGTCTTCGTGTCATTGTCTCGCTCTACAAGCAGGAGAGAATCGCTTAGCGTTCGCGTTTACGAATAGCGAGAGAAGAATAAAACGGTAAATGAGTAGATGAAGGTACACCCCTGGATGTTGGCTTCTTGGGGGTAAAAAGAAAGTGCGCATATCAAATATCTCATCGGCGTGCGTACACACACACACACACACACACACACACACACACACACACACACACACACACACACACATATATATATATATATATATATAAGGACCACCTAGGGGAAATTAAATATATATATATATATATATATATATATATATATATATATATATATATATATATATATATATATATCATAGGAAGCCAACAAACACTGACACCAAGGACCACCTAGGGGAAATTACTTGTGCTTAATAAATGAAATTAAAGAAACGATAAATTAATGAAAATTAAAGTGGATGAAAAAAAACAACTTGCCATAGGTGGGAACCGAACCCACAACCTTCGCATTTCGCGTGCGATGCTCTACCAATTGAGCTACCGCGGCGCCGTTTTCCCATCCACTTTCTGGATATTTATGTGTCCTAGTAGAACCCTGGGAGTGTTACGAAGTTTTGTGGGTTTAGTTCCCACCTGCGGCAAGTTGTTTTTTCATCCACTTTAATTTTCATTAATTTATCGTTTCTTTAATTTCATTTATTAAGCACAAGTAATTTCCCCTATGTGGTCCTTGGTGTCAGTGTTTGTTGGCTTCTTATGAGATGACTCATAAAAATCGGGCCCCTGGGTTAACCCGCTTTCTTCTCGTTTATTTTCTGTTATATATATATATATATATATATATATATATATATATATATATATATATATATATATATATATATATATATATATATATATATATATACAATGTGGGCCGATCATAGTGATAGGGCAGAAAGGGTCCAAGCGCAATGGCACATACCCCTGTGGACTCCGGGGGCTGGGCTCCGGGGCCTGTAACACGCCCTTCAACTGCCCTTGTCATACGTGGGACCCAGTGTGGCAAGCTGCTCCTGCGCCCGGAGCCGTGGGCCGCGTATTTCTGTCCGCGATTCTGTATTTGTTGAAGCGGGAATGTTGGTCCGAGTCGGCGTCTACGGGTGACGGCATTCTTGGCGCGCTTATGGAACTTTTTCGAAGGTGATCCTCGCAGCCGTCACCTATCGATGGCGACGCGGTGGCGCGAACAAATATCCCAAATACGGGGTTAGAGGTTTTTAATACGAAATTTAAGATCGAGATTGGTTAGGCAAAATGGTAGATGACGATAGATGTATATATAGCAAAGGCTGATTAAATCATGCAGGCTAGTTTGACCATTTGTCGCCGCTCCGTTTTAAAGGGAATAAACACCATCATCATCACCGCGATGCCGCTCGAGTTCCAAGGACGCAGTTTCGCCACATACACACACACCGTCGCGTCGGATATATGCTATCACGCCTGGGGGCCTCCAAGGTGCTGTTTACGTGGCGCAACAGCATATATATAGTCCTCGCGTGCGTGCGATCGCTGTCATTGCTTCGCGCTTCGAGCGAAACTCTAAGTAATGAAAGACTGGTACACATGTGTGGTGTTGTATTTGTGAATGCGCAACGAAGCTGTCACTCCTCCTTAGATTACACGTTTCACTTTCATGTTATGACCAATTCCTCTAAAAGAGGACCAAGCAGTTTCTTTTTATGTTTTGCAGTCACTCCATGTTATGTCTCGCCATGTATTACACCTGGGGTTGCATGTTAACCGTATAGCTATAGCAAACACTTCAGTTATTGAGCTCCCCTCCTGACTCTTGTATAAATCGGCCGTTAAACTCGAAATTAAACGTTAGATCTTGCACCGAATGAAATCTAGGGTGCCTTAATACGCAACGTGAGGCTATTAAGGTTATAGTGAAAATTTTCGACAATTGACAGTAAGCCATGAAGACAGTCTTTCTTTTTTGTTCTTCTTACCGATTTGCTGAAGTGACAATGTGCGGCTGTTAAGAGCCAATTTTGCCATCATAATATAGGCGAAGTTAAGGCAGAGTGCGATTCAGCATACTGCAGGCGTTTTATTTAAATCATTATAAGTGTCTGTTTAAATGAGTTCATTTCGTTACGACCAGCATGCTTGAAGGATACAAGCTATGAATACCAGGAGTTTTTGTCTAGATAACTTATGATAACTTTTGAATTTTACACTCTCTGTTATGTCTTCTATTCGTAATGTTCAGCCGCCCTGTTTATTGCATGTGACAGAGATTAGATATTGTACCTCATATAATATATAATTTCCAACTTATTTGTGATAGAACGGCAACGTTATCCCGAAGAACACTGTTCCATGATGATGTATACAATGGTTGCTTAGGCAGTTTTATCGGCTTCGGTTTTGTACAGGAGTAGCCAGGACGAAAAAAAAACGGCACGGTTATCTACCATCTCTGCAGCGAATCTGCTGATATCGCGGTAGAACTCTTGGTTGTAGTGGTCCTTTAAAAAGAACTCATTGTCGCGAACGCATAGCGACGCCGAAGCAAGTGAAACAAGCCCAGAATGTGTGTTTGCGCCGCTCGGCTATCCTTATACAAAAAAAAAAGGCGCAGAACAGAGTAAACGCAGCAGTAGCGCGAGACACCTCGCCGTTGTGACGTTACTGTGTATCGTTCTGATTTTATTTTTTTTCCCCCCATCTTTCACCGTTCTTCTTCCATCGTGGAATTACTCGCCTCTCCAGTCTGGGCGCGGACACTCAACGAGATGGGACGTTCGCCGTGCCGCTTGATCCTCGTCGGGGGGGCCGGCAGCGCCGGTCAAGCTGACGGCGCGATAAATTTCGCCGGCACGTCGTAAAAGCGTAATCCTCCTCCCCCTCCGCTGCCCCTTCGCGTAGCGTCCAGTGCGCGAGCTGCGTGCGTCCCCGTAGCGCCAGCAGCACACGCGGGCCCTCGGCGATCTCCACAATCCGCACCGGCTGGCATCGGCGTGCCGCGCTGGCCGCCGGCCGTATGTCGCGCGCCGGATATGGAAACGCGAAATGAACGACTCTTGCAGAATCCTCCCCCGCCCAGCCATTTTCTTCGCAATATTCGCTCCGCCCTCCCCTTTCGCTATTCCCCCCCCCTTTTTTTTTCCATTCTCCCTATGGGGAACTTTCTCCCGGCGTACGTGTGTGTGCTTGCATTCAGTGCCCACCCCCAGTAGAGTTGTCCGTCGTTACTCTTGTCTTGGTGTTGGCATCAGGTGCGCAGTGTACGGTGTTCTTTCGCATGCCGTCTCGTGGTGTATTTGGGTAGCTGTCGTCGCATTTTAGGATTGGGTGCGGGATGAAGCTTAGACATCGCCCGTGTAGACAGCATTGCACGTAGAACTAACGGACACGAAGCGGAAAAAAAAAAAACGGGACACTAGCAGCTGATTTGGTGGCTTGGTGTCTGCTTTTACGTTTCCTTGTCTATATATTTCGTTTGCTTGTATTTCCTTTTTCTTCTGTGTGTGCGTGTGTGTGTGTTGTGTCGTGCGTACGTGCGTGCTTGTAGTTTTGCACAGATATGTTGAACTAACTTACTGGCCTACCAAAGCGTTCGCATGACTGGCTGACGTCCGACTGCTTTGCTAGCTCTGGGTGGTGGACTTTCGCCTTTCTTCGACGCATACCAGTCTATACGGGCCCCTTATCCACAACAATCTCTTTCCCTAGACGTAAAAGCAAATTCCAGCAAATTTTGTATGCGTCTTCAGTGCGCACCCGCACATTGGACAACGTGTATATAGTATCTCATTGTACCAGAACATAATCACCCGCCACCTACCTTTCCCTGTATTTCCCTCTTCCCCTTTCCCCAGTGAGGAGTAGCAGGCTAGAGACACGCTCTCCAGGCCGACCTCTCCTCCTTTCTCCTCATTAAAATCTACTCCTCCTCCAGCCAATTCTGATTCTCGACATATAATTAGCGAAGACGGCCAGACAATGGCAAAAAGCACTTACGAACGAAAAGCTTTGTGGATTCGGCCCATGGTTCGTGGCTGACCAAGCGATCCACTCATTCTCATTGTTTCTTCTTTCTTTTCTTTACTATGTTCTTTTCTCCCTTCGACTTGTTGCTCGGTTATCTCTGAATAATTTTCTTTACTGGTGGCCTTTTTTGCTCAGCGTCAACGTCATTTTGGCGTTAATATGTGCGATGGGAGCGTGCTTTGTGCATGTGTTTACATTTTCATTTTCTTTTTGTTTACAAATATTTCCGTAGTCACATTGGATATTACCTTTTGAATGCGTTATTCGCACTACGACTACGACGCTGTTCTTGCATCGCGTAAATGGTGAAAATGGGCAATGGTATCGCTAAAAAAACGCGTTGATAAATTTTGCTGAAGTTCTCTTCCCAGTTATAGCCATGAATTATAAGCAGAGAGATGCTGTGAAGTAATTAATGGAAGCTTGCTTTTCATCGTACCTGATTCTTAACCTTTCTCGATGACATTAGTCCATATAGCGCGCAGGAGCAGTAACAGCGGGGCGTGTGCTCAGTTCTGCACTTTCTACGAAAAAAAAAAGACAGAAAGAAAAGAAAAGCAATAAAAAATAATGAGGATTTACGTGCCGAAACCACGATCTCATTATGAGGCACGTTGAAGTCGGGCACTGCGGAATAACTTTGACCATCTGGGGCTGTTTACTTAACGTTCACCTAAATCTAAGTACACGGGTATTTTCGCATTTCGCCCCCATCGAAATTCGATTCGATCCCCCGACCTCGTGCTTAGCAGCCCAACACCACAGCCACTAAGCAACCACGGCGGATCAAGAAAAAGAAAGCTGGCAGTCGGTGACACTCTTATGTTTTTTATAGTGATGCAGAAGAAACGTGCGTGACAAAACATAAACTGTCAGGCAGGTCTAAGGAATCATCGAAACGGAAAAATGTTCTTCAGGGTGTTCGAGGCCCCTTGTGAAATGAGCATTCATCACAGAAATGGAGATCGGTGCCTGGAACATGCTCTCATTCATCGTCCTGAAGCGTTCCCCAACTCTCTCTCCCACAAGGCAGCGGAAGGCGCACTCGCAGGCGTTAAAGAACTCGTAGACTCCCTCGGCACTGCGCGTGCGCTGAACCTGAAGGAGTGGATGCAGGGAGCGACTGACCCAACAAAAACGCTAGTGCGGTCGACTTCGACGACGCTGCCGAGGACAAGGAAAGCAGCCGGCGACCCTCGAGCGTAGGCCGGCGGGGACGTGTGCAGAAGAGTACACGACACGGCATCCAGCAACGACCGAGTGGCCCTTCTCGATTCGGTCCCAGCGGAGAGTGCCGAGCCGCCATGTTTTATTCAGCCAGTTCTATCTCGTAAACAAACTCGGGCTCTCGCTGCTGCCGCCTCTCCGGGACACGCTCGGAGCCGCTTCCAAATTTCCAAGAGACGTGTCCTGGGTCCTTTAGCGCGTCGTCGCCAGGACCCAAGGGTCAATATTTAACTTTGTGAGCCCCCTCCTTAACTCCCCCTCCCCCCTCCCCTGTTTCCCTCACTCGGCGTACTCGCACTCCGACCCGGGCTGCCCTCCTGTGTGAGCGTCTTTTGAGTAGCCAAGAGCTGCCCTCCCTTCCTCTACAAAAACCACGTCGCCGCCTTCACTTTCGTCTCGACTTTTCCGTTCGCTTTCCATCGCTCTAGCGGCTAGCAGGGCTCACGTTTCTGCCACCGAATGTCTGCGCCCAGTTTCCACCCGTCACGAGGACACGCACTGAAAACCTCCTGTTCGTTACATGATGTCGCCACGATAGAGTATCAATAATGCTCCGATGGTCGGCGGGCGCTTCGGGCACCCGTGTTAGACCGGGTGTATGGATAAGCTCGATGCCGATTCGACCAAAGCTGCTTAGTAAATAGCGTTCGTTATAGGTTTGCATTTGCTTAATTTGCACGTACCTTTTCTCTGGGCGTATGTCGCCTCGCCTTTCCTGCTTCACTTGCAGTGTGCTATGCTAGATGTTCGGGCTGGCTTACATCGTGAGATTCAATTCAAGCCGGCGCCTCAGCTCGCCGTCAGCTTTGAAAACAACACTCTGTCCATGGCATAAATTCAGGTGCCCTATATACATATTCATTCAAACGTACGAGAACGCATGTAAGATCGCGAAGAGGAATATAGTCTGTTCACCAGGCTGGTTCTTGTACTTCGAAAAAGAAAGAACAAAAAAAAACGTTCAAGAATTTCTCATTTACATCTTATTCAACGAATTCTCTATCTTCGTTTCTGCTCACAACGCCTGCAGTTGCAGCACGTCTGATTGCTACAGCAGTTTTCCGACTGCGGTCTCGCGACTAAAAAATCGAGCAGCGAGCGACTATAGCCGAAAATGGTCGCTTTTCGAAAAAAATTCAAAGCCATCGCCCCCTGCGAAGGTGGATGACCAGCGGTGCTGTAAAAATCACGGTAAGAAAGGTTGTGGGAAAGACTTTGTTGTATCAATCATTGTCACTTCGTAACGACGACCACAATGGCTTTGTGGTCGCTGTGATATTCACTGATCGGCATACTGGCAACTGCAAACACATTCTGTGATGATGCCGAATCGATGCACGTACGGCGCTGGGTGGTCGGTTGGGCCAGATTGCTATGGCATCGCAAGCGATATGTCTACAACACGAAACGCGTAAACCACTCCCCTTTCGGTCCGGCCACATCCACATTGAAATCACCGACAGCGACCACAGGGGTAGTGTCATCGAAACTGAGCCATCCAAAGTTATTAGCCATTGACCTTACGGAGCTATAAGCCATTGTATTTTTTTGCTTGCTTACGTGGCTATGAGGCATTGCTTACGGGGATATGAGCCGTTGATGATGACAGTTTTCGACGTGCTGTTCTGTATGTTGTATGCGTGTTTAGAAAGAATGTAAGCACAGTTTACTTCACTTTGCTGAATGCTTGTAGCCTCCCCTCCTCCTTACGGGGCTATGAGCCATTGATGATGATAGTGTTTGTGTGCGGACAAGAAAATTGCATGGTACCCTAGCTGTATACAACTCCGCTATAAAAGCGACCGTTTGCGACCGGTCGCGCGTCCGCTGTCAGTCTCCGGTGTGAATGAGCCTTTAGCGTCTTTCCTTGTCAGATTGCGCGACGTGGTATATGTACGTGAGATTCTATGATTGAGCGTGTTACTGCACGAGTCGCTCGTTCAGATTTGATCAGTGGGCTAGCAAATGCACGGTGGCAGTCAGAACGCACCATTTTAATGTGGAAACTATAGGGTTGCTTTATAGTACATGGATTTGCTTTGGACGCCTGACAAGCCTAGCCGAAGAGGGGGTTGTTTGTGCGTTTGGTCATCGTCCCTTTTTGCTCTCCTCCCAATGGCGCACACATCAGATCGAGCGCCTTCGCCCGCGTGCCCGCGTCCATCGAGCGTCTCGCAGTGCGCGGGTCTTCAAATGGCACGGTCTGTGCGCGATAGCGAAGGCGAGCTGCGGAGGAGCCGACGCCATATCGCGGCGTTGTTTCGCCGCTGGGCGTTGGGTACCGCGTCCAGCGGGGCGCAGGCATACGCACTTTGCAGTGGCGCGCTGTTGCCGCCAGCCGCGCTGTCTCTGATAACGCGCCGCGCGCGGCCGCAGTTGCGAAGCCTCGTCGTCTTGGCGGCCGCTGCAGCTCGGTCCGGCTTGCGCCCGAGTAGCGGCGACCAGGGCCACCGCGTTGGCGACAAGGAAAAATAAAGGAGCCACGACAGGGGAGAAAAAGTCTCCCTCCCTCCCTGTCTCCTTCGTGGGGCAATTTTGAGCCGAGCCATTTCCCTAGGACCCTCCCTTGCGCGCTTTGCCTGGGCCGCGATACCGGAGGTTATTAGGGGATCGAGGTCCAGGGGTGGGAAGAAGCCGGGCGCTGATGCGGTCCGAAGGGGTCGCCGCGGCTGCGCGCGTTGCGCAGCTGCAGCGGTGCGACACGCGGCGCAGACCGATATGCCGTCATTAGTTATACGTCCGCGTCCGGCCCGGCCTGTCAGGCGCAGTCGTTCTGCCGGGCAAGGGGACCGCGCCGCCTCGCAGCTACGGCGGCACCACCGGTCGCGCTCCTTGGGGTGGTCCGGCCGTAGGCGCGCTTTCTTGTTATTTCTCGCGGACGCCGTCGTCATTCCGTTTTGCGATAAAGACGGCGGAGCCGCGCGCTTGCGCTTGTTTGTGGGGAGGACACCTTTCCCCCGTACCCGGCGTGCTGCGTGAAAGGGGGGGGGGGGGGGCGAGTTGCACCGTTGTGTAGGAGCGGCAACCCCACCTCCTTGGAGGGCGTCCGCAGTGCCACGCCAGCGGCCGGAGTCGCGCTCGTACATGCGTCTCCTTGTGACTGTTTGTTTGCCCGACCCGCATGATGGCCCCGGTGTCCGAGCCCGGCGACCACCTCTCCTCCTCGCCCTTTCCTTTTGCCGGCCGGCTGCACCGCCTTTCGGCGCATTTATCAGCGCCGCTGCCCTGCCGCCGAAACGGTAATGATGGAGCTGCCCGTTCTCTCTGGCTGTCTCGCACTCCGCGTTCCGTGGTGGCATTTGCGTGGTGGTTCCTCGCTGCCGCAGTATTACCCCGGCTGGCTGCTTTCGCCTACTGGCATTTAACTTAGTCGGGGTCTGTTCAGGAATTTAATCAGAACAATTTAGCTGCTATTTACGTCGCTACATTTCAGCAAGTCGCTAATGCCCCAACAAGCAAACGTTGTCGTTAAGCGGGCTAAAACTCCCTAAATTCAGAGGCTTCCTTGCAAACTGATCAACGTTGCCCAGTCCTGCTGTCGTGCATCGTTTTCCTGATGACCTTTCGATATGCAAACGACGTGATCGATCGCAAACTTCACATACTGCACTTTTATAAAATTCTCAACTTATTCGGTGTGCTTTAGAACGCCTGGTCGAATGCCATTGTGAGATAGAGAACAATGTTCTCTGACCGTTGGATCGTCGTTGCTGGAGCAGTGAACTACCTGGCCCATTGTGAAATAGAAAGAAAGAAAGGAGAAAATATCTTTTTTTATATAATGTTTATTGTGAACAGGCGAACAATGTAGGCCAGCATTTTTACTTCTTCCTGCGGTTCGGAGCCATGGATATGGGAACTTTGCAGCAATTTATCTTGAATACGTATTACACCATCTCTTGTTGCCGCGTCTTAGTCACGCACGGTTGCTCACTCAAGTCCTTTGACCCAGTATAACGCTAAGCCGGTTATGATAACTCTAGTGGAAACTTGTCGCTGAGGTGCGCAGTACCCGTGAGTGAAAGTGAGATTACAAGATGAGATCTGGAGGAATTGGCCTAACGAACCGCACTGCGCGCTTTTACCCAGACGTTAACAACGAGAAATGAGTAATTCAATACGCAGGTTGGTGTTCGAAGCTGCGTCCTATATGCGAGAACTTTGCAGCGACTAGCGGTCGAGGAATGAGATGGCAGAAAAATACGTTTTTTGAGTAATGTTCGTTGGCTATGCCATTGTTACAGGACCGAATTGCTATGCATTGAAAAAAAAAATACAAAGAAATAAAGGTGCGAGTTTTGTTGCATCGGAAATATCATCATCAGGCCCACTGCGTATTCAAGATTATTTTATCTTGCACTTCTGAGCGATGCGTTTATATACAGGAGCTTCGTAACGATTGTCTTGAAGACGTGATCACGTGCAGCTTGTTGCGAACAGTTAGTCACGCACAGTTGTTCACTCAAATGTTTGTGACTTTAATCCAGCATATATACTGCAGTAAGCCAGTTATCAAACCGTCTTTTCGGATGCAGCGCAACTAGTACGTTGAGGCGTATGAGAAGAAGACACGTACACAGCGGTAACTTACAACGACGGTTTTATTTCCAGGAAAGAACGACACTTATACCTCCCGCACTTTACGTTGTGGGCTGTCACTGTCAAAGAAAGAAATGGATTTTCTAGTCATGTGTGAGTGATAATAGTGACTGTTTAGTTTGTTTTGCCATATTTTAAACGTTTAAGCTCTCAGTTCTGAACATTGTAGTTGTACACGTGTTTGGGACTTAAAGTGCGTGAGGTGTACTTGTCGTTCTTTTCTGGAAATAAAGATCGTCGGAAATTAGCGCTCTGTGCGTGCGTGCGTGCGTGCGTGCGTGCGTGCGTGCGTGCGTGCGTGCGTGCGTGTGTGTGTGTGTGTGTGTGTGTGTGTGTGTGTGTGTGTGTGTGTGTGTGTGTGTGTGTGTGTGTGTGTGTGTGTGTGTGTGTGCGTGTGTGTGTGTGTGTGTGTGTGTGTGTGTGTGCGTGTGCGTGTGTGTGTGCGTGCGCGCGCGCGCTGCTAGTCTCTGCGTCAATGTACTAGTTGCAGTATAAACCGAAAATCATTCTTCACAATAACATACCATCAGGCCCATATCTCCACACTGTTCATTTATCGAAACACTAGTGTTCGTACAGTTATCATCCCTGAAATACGTTTCAGTCGTGAGGGAAGGTGAGTGAGGTTACAAGATAGGATCTGGAGGAATTAGCCTAACAAGCCGCACCGTGTGCGTATAATCGAGATGTTAACGGCGAAAACTGACCGATGCGTTGTACAGGTTAGTGTTCGAAGGTACGTCCTTGTGCGACATCTCAGCAGCGACTGTCTGTCGAGATACGAAATTATGTAACAATAAGTTTCCTTAGGCGCTGCATGAAATGCCGAACTTTGCTCTTTTTTTGTGTGTGTGCCCAAGCAAGAAGTAGCGGGTGGGACGTATATGTACACTTCGATTTTGCATGAATGTTTATATGCGCAGTCGGTCAAAAATAAAGCGAGATAGAAACTTCGAGAGATGATTCGCACTTTCAGCATAATTATTTTTAGACCGCCTGTTGAAAGGCGTAAGACGAATCAACGTGTACCTAAAATTTTGTTTCTATGGCGCATGGCTGGATTTCTTTAGCGGTCAGTCTTGTCTCGCGTTAGAGTCGCACTCCGCGAACTCGGCTGGGTGCCGCGGTCGTGTTTTATTGTTCGTTGGTTTTACAGACAGCTAGTGTGCGCTAACGAATCTGCCATGATACATTTATGGTTGAAATCCGGCGAAAACATGGGGAAGGCGGGAGATGGAAATTCAAGACGACGAGCAAAACGAGAATAAAGTAAAAGTGGTGGTCAACGTTTCGGCAAGTGGGCTTGTCTTTTTCGAGGCCTTGAAAAAGAACAAGTCCACTTGTCGAAACGTTGGCTCCCGCTTTTACCCTGTTCTCGTTTTGCTCATTGTTTATGGTTGGAGCATTTCCGCCGACGGCTAAGAAAATGATGAGGAAAGAAATGGTAGTTGTAGGAACATAACATGACTTTTTTAAGGTGCCCAGTCCCTATAGTAAATCTACTAAACAACTTCATACACGCAGCCGGTAATTCCAGGACATGGTTGTAGTTAAATGCGTTTGCTTTGTTTGAAGTAACATTGTTAGTAGTTTCTCTTTAGGAGTTGTTTATTGAAAAATATAGGACTGAAGGAATATGTCCTGCATCAAGCTCGGAGAACTGTTAGTTGTCTTTCGTTTTCATCTTTCTTGATCATTTACAGTACGTTTGGTCGCTGTCTTGCAGGTAGTTTCCGATGCTGAATGGCCCATACAAGCATCTCACAGTATTATTCTGGTAGGATGCACATGACGAGTGGTTACAGATTTGGCGCGTTGTTTAACTAGTGCGTTTGTCGTTTAGGTACAAATTAAGTGTAAGAGGTTCAGTAATGTTGTCTTCTACCGTGCCTGGCCTTTGAAGAACTTAATTTTACGGTCCTTCACCGCGCGGCCGCCGCAGCGCTAGCTAGCGTGTAATTACCGTTATCTAAACGAGTCCACCAAGATTGCACCTCCGCTACTGATTTAAAGGTAAGCAATGGAGGTTATACTTCCCTGTCAGTGAGTGACAGTCACGGTGGGTAGAAAAGACACATCTGTCCGTTATAAGTGTAGGCTAGTTAGGCGTGCGAGAATACAGATTGGGCGCATAAAAAAAAGTTTTTATAAGATAATACGGCTAGGATGAACTAATGTGACAGTAGGTTCCCGCAGATCTTCAGTTGCATTCGCACAGCACTGTGCGTTCTCTGATGCAGCGCTTTCTTCTTTATAGTTGTTCCTATTTCGAACACTATTTCAACGCTCGAATAAGTTCCGCAGAAAGCAGCACGGCCAAAGTTGGCTGTCGATTATTGCTATATATGCCTTTCCCTTCGTTAGCTCGCTTGATAAAGCGAGTTGGGCGCTATAGTTTCGTGCTGTGTTCTTGAACCAGGACTAATGTTGCTTCGAGCGCGAGATTCGCGTTTTTGAGGAAACCGTGTGGCTTCTGCAGCGACTGCCTCCACGTGTCATTCTGCTGCAGACAAATTGATGCCTCATTTTCATTTTGCGAATAACACAAGTGCGAATATTGCGTGGTAATAAAGCTCTTTGTGATAGGCTTTTTGCTGATAACATTCTCAAGCAACCCGACTCCGCATGCATTCACGCGTGCGAAGTCATCTTTCACCCAAATATCTGAGGCACACTATAGCCGCAACTTTTCCTTGTTTGTTTTAATCCAAGAAAAGTTATTTGCCTGCAGAATAGCGTATGTCGCAATGTCGCCTTGTATTTGGCGAAGTTGCATCAGGCGTTCCCGTCACTCAGTTTTTGGTTATTTGACGGCACCAAATTCAGATACAGATGTTTGCTGGATGAGAGAATGCTTCAGTATGCTTCCACACACAGCTGTAAACGTGGGAGAGTCTGGTTATTCTACAGCAGCGAAACGTATTTAACGTGGTTTCTACGTTACATTGATAGTTTTCGAATTTATCTTTCCCAGCGGGCATTTCGTACGCACAGCAGCATTCCTTCGTAATTTGGCCTTAGCGACTAACTGGGAATGTGCTATCTGTGCGCTACAAGCGCGATAATATAGGCTGGTATGTCCTCGTTCCAAGCGCGAGAAAACAAACAGCACAGAGAAAGCAAACACGACATGCTGTGTTTGTACACTTCGTGTGTCGTACTCTCGCTCTGCTTTCTCACATTGACAGCCTTTAAAGTGAACTCGCATGACATATACCACATTTATGACATTTGCAGCACAACGCGAACATCTCGCCACACATCTCGGGTCTGCCCCGTTGCGTGGCGCATTGGTTCTTATAACATTATCGTAGCTCATTGTCGGCGTTTCTCAATATCGCTGTGAATATCTCTATCAATTATCTATGTCGTACACACTGGCCCTTCGTCACTGGCATGCTCCTATCGCGGCGCCGATTGATTCGATTTTGACCAGACATTTTGTCTGATATTGCATGGACAATAGGATAGCGCTGAATTTTATAAGTATTAAAAAAAAAAGAAACATTGAAGCTGGACACACACACAAACGACACAACTTGTGTCCGCCGCCACCTCAGATGGCGCGGGCCCGATCCCGGCCGCAGTGGCGCCATTTTAATGGGGGCGAAATGCAATTTAAAAAGAATTAAGAAAAGAAAGAAAAAAAAAACGCTCGTGTACTTCGATATATGTTCACATTAAGACGACCCCAGGTGGTCAAAATTATTCCGTAGTCCCCCACTATCGCGTGCCTCATAATCAGATCGCGGTTTTGGCTCGTAACGAACCAGAATTTAAATGCTCTTTTAAAGGTCAGGTGCAATAAAAAAGCGGAAGCCTATTCCTAGTGCAGTGGTCTGGGGTAGTCGGAATCTAGAAATACAGGCGGTATACTCTGTGTTAAAGCCTTCACGACATTTGCGGATCGAGTACGATGAAGGTGCAGCCTAAGTTTCGGGTTCAACTTCGATGCCGTAAGATTTCTTCGTGTGCGCGAGTGTGCCGTTGAATTTTCAAAAACGTTTAAAGTGCGCATACAACATGCCTTGCCAGAAAAACATGGATACTTCAACATAATGGCGAAAACTGGTAAGGCGTGCAGAAATACTATTCTCCACTGAAAATGAATGCATGGTAAGGACATAACATATATAGGGGAAAGAAAAGGGAATGGGTGCGAATGATGCAAGCAAGCTTTGATTGTTTTCGTCGACAATGTTCAACGAGCGGCATTGGCCACTTTCGGCCTCCATCAAACCAACGTCAACGCTACATTTGAGCTGCGTAGAGGTTACTAGCGTGTTATGGGTCAACACAATGCGTTCACTGTAGCTTCACTCACATGTCGTCGTTGCCGGCGTGTTCACGTCTGATGCGGAGCATCGCCGTTGCTTCGCCTTGGAACTCCGCTCCGAGCTATAGACAAGAATCGCTGCCTAACATAGCCTTCTCGTGATCCGAGCTGGCCTTCCGTACGCGTTAACGTCGTCGCAGCTTCACGCGACAGCCGATGCGACCAGTGTCGGATAACCGCAGTCACGACCATTGTATGCACCGTCGCAGCTACGCTGCTCGCAAGTTGGCGGCGACAGTCAAGTTACCACGACGCGAAGAACTAGAACGCGACAAAGTGGGCGCACGCTCGGAAGTGGAAGCGGCCGGCTGTTCCGCCTCATGGATGCGAGTGGAAGGAACGACGTTGTAGCTCTCGGCAGTTCTCTCTTCTTTCTTGTAGCGCGGGCCTGTGCACTGAGGTTTCTTTTGCGGGACATATACAAAAATACTTGGTGTATCTCACTTCGTCTAAGGCCAGGCGTGGGTGGTGCGGTCGAGGAGGAGGAAGAGCATCGCTCTTCCTCGTGGCAGTTGTTTTCGCTTGCGTTGAAGTCGGATTTAATTGGCGGGCTCTCCTGAAGGCGTCTTTCGCCGAGGGCAGATTGCGGTCCTCCTTTTTCTTCTTACTGTTGTCCCCTTTTTTCTGCATCGCCGCAGAGAGGAGAATGACATCCGCTTTAATTTTATTGCTTTTCGTTTTCGCGTGCATTTCGTATCGCTCCTTGCCTTCATGCCTGGCCTGCTGTGCAGGTGTCGTTCGTCTCTCTGAACGGTTGCAAGGGGCGCTCGTGCTGGAATAAAAACAACGGGGCAATGACTTCTGCACGCAGTGGTGCGAGAGGCATACAGCTGCGCCGTTCCCGCCCCATCGGCGTGCCGAACGGGTTCGCCAGTTACAAGAACGGCAGCACGGATTGACGAAGTCGCGGCCGTTGCCAGGCGTCGCTTACTCTCGGGACGCTTCGCGCTCGTCCTATATGTAATTGCGTTACGATGCCGGAAAGCGCGCCACGCAAGCGTGTTTCTTCGTTGATACCGCATAGTTGCAGTCGGAGCGATAAGGACGCATCGGCACTAAGCAGTTGCCGAAGAAGATAAAAATGATAAGTTTGTGGAATAACGTGCCAACATTAACGCCGCTGTCGATGCGGCACTGTGGACTATTACTCAATCATGTGTGAATGTCACGCATCTAGGTAGTGTGCAATGTCCTTCTGGGTGTTAAATTTGAAGACGATGGAGGTCATTGCAAAGCACTTTCGAAAGATGTTACAGTTTAGCGAAGCAGTTTTAAATTTTTTTTTTCGTGTCAGATTTTCACGTACTTGTGTATTCGTAGCTAGAGACAGATAAATCAATACAAAAAAAGGCAGAGATTTTGACCGAAAAAAAAAAGAGAGAAAGGTTTGCTGCTTTGCGTAAGGTGAAGGGGAAAATAATTGTAAAGAAATAGGGGGCAAAAGTAGAAAGGTAGACAGCGACACGAAAATCGGCTCACAAAATTCTGGGGTGGCAGACATGACCGTCACAGAAGGGTTTGGGTGCGGACACAGCGCTCGTCCTGTGTCCTCCCTTGTCCGTGTTTTTTGGCGCTGTTTTAAATATGAACGACCGTCACATTTTATCTCGCACTGCTCTATTATATTTCGTTGCGACAGTGGCCAGCAGCCTAGATGCGACCGTTATGTCTGGGGCTGCTCCTCGACGGGCCATTGACTATGAATTCGTACACTCGTACGTTAGTGTTCTCTCACTCCTTATGCTGCCGCAAAAGAGAGAGAGAAAGAGCAGAAGTAACAGTTCGGAGAGGGCGCTGGCGGTTTACGGCGCGACAGCCGGCGTCGCGCGCCGTGGCGCTGCGGCGACACCTGCGTGACACGGCGAGATTGATGGCGCGGCGACGGGAGCCGGTGGCGTTCGGCCCCGTTATTGGGCTCGCCGCGGACCCCGGGCCCGTGACGGGACCGCCTCTGTTATGCAAAGCCACGCCCCGCGCACAGCGCTCCGGCGCTTCGCGACGCGCGCAGCGAGGATGCCCGGCATGGAGATGGCCGGGAAACAAAAAAAATTAATAGCTATCGTGTGGCGCCCCCTTGTGGTTGTGGCGTTTCAGCGCCGCGGCGCACTTTCTTGTTGCGCTAGGCTAAAGCACTCTGCTCTTACCGTACTAGAAGGGAAGCTCGGTCGAGTTGGTGCGGATTCATGTTTTGGAAAGGACTTAGGCAAAGAACAACACGACACGACACTCTAACAGGTTCAAATATGCTTCAGACAGACAGACAGACAGACAGACAGACAGACAGACAGACAGACAGACAGACAGACAGACGGACGGACGGACGGACGGACGGACGGACGGACGGACGGACGGACGGACGGACGGACGGACGGACGGACGGACGGACGGACGGACGGATAGATAGATAGATAGATAGATAGATAGATAGATAGATAGATAGATAGATAGATAGATAGATAGATAGATAGATAGATAGATAGATAATCTGGGTCTTTACTGGTTCCATTTATTCTTTTTCTTTTTTTATGCTCTTGTTATAGCACAGAAATCAGTTCTAATTTGCGTTCCTTTTATCCATCCGTGTGATCCTTGTTGTGTTGCTCCGTTGCTGTGCACGAAGAAAAAGAAAAGGGATGCGCAACATTCAACTAAAGTGCTGCATAGTTCCGATTTCATATTCAATAGGTGCTTCGCGATAGCTCTCGAAAAGAAACCGCTATTGTGCTTCAAAGTCGGCGCTCGGAGCATTATTTCTTCGCTTCACCAGTACAGTGTGCTTGCATTCTCGGAATCATCGCACCTGTCGCACAGATGTGAATACCAATGATTGGTTTTCTCATTGCGTTGTCCTTGCACTGCTGTCGCGTATCTCCCCCCCTCCCCCCACTTCTTTCTTTTGTTGTCTTTTTCATTTCTGTATTTTGTATTGCGTTAATGTGTGCGTTATTACAAAAGATGAGCCGTCCTTACGGGACCTATTTTCACTGTCAAGGAAGACGAATCGTTGGATGGCGGTGCATAATTCAGTTTCTTCTGGCAACTGCATTTCGCACCTGCGCACTGATGCCATTTCGAGTTCGATATATTTTCCACGTAATGCCTGCATTGTGTGTACTGCCCCAGAGCGGGCGCTGTTTCATAGTCCTTAATCAAACGTTTTGTTTCTGTTTTACCGCGAAGCTGTTCAAGGCTAGTTAGTTCCCCCCAGGATCGTGTCCGTGTGTTGATACAAAATTCTCCGTACATGGGCAGATGCCGAAGATAGTACCATGCCGGACCGACCCACGGCAGGGGCGCAGTTCGCCATTAAAGGGCCCACATACACAGATTCGCTGGTCATCCTTCATCACAGAGTAAAAGGGCACTGACCTTTTCCTTGCTCGCTTCTACGGATGTTCCACATCCGCCGTTACGCTGGGAATGGCGCTGCCTGACGACCCCGCGGCTAATGTTGTACACTTAGAGAAATAGCTACGGATACCGTGAAATAATTACGGGAGGATGGCCGCCGTGGTAGCTCAGTGGTAGCGCGTTCTGTGTGCAATACGTGAGATGTGAGTTCGGTTCCCACCTGCGGAAATCCGCAACGTGAAGAAAATTTAATGTCAGGGAAACATTCCACTCGAATGTAGCACAAAGCTGCAAAGGAAACCCATGCGCCTGTTTCAGAAAGGTGCTGTAGCATAAGGCTCTTCTGTCATGTGCGTGACAATATTTTTATTTATTTCATAAATGAATCTCTCTCTCACACACACACACACACACACACACACACACACACACACACACACACACACACACACACACACACACACACACACACACACACACACACACGCACGCGCACACACACACACACACACACACACACACACACACACACACACACACACACACACACACACACACACACACACACACACGCACGCACGCACGCACGCACGCACACACACACACACACACACACACACACACACACACACACACACACACACACACACACACACACACACACACACACACACACACACACACACACACGTTCCAACGTTCCGGAAAGGCTTGGGTTGTTTGTGCTGTGTTCCAGGAATATGTGCTGAGGAAAGTATGCTCAGGAGAGTGGCAGCGCAAGCGTTAGATATTTTCTGTCGGAACGAGCAACGACTGCAGTAATGTAAAACACGTTATCGCATAAAACAAGTCGTACAGTAGTGTGACGACTTCTGCAAATATTACAAGGGCACCCAGGAGAGCCACATAATTTGTTTAGACCGATAAAGTGTACTTCCAAAGCTCCATTTTCCTTGATTACGCGCCAAGACCCCAGCGCCATGGCGTAATTGTGACGTCATGGATTACGAAGAGTATTTTTCGGATTTGGATCGTTCTGGCCCAGCAAAAGTTCATCAAACTTGCCACGTTCAGTATATGTCGGTTTTATGATGCAAGTGAGTCCATCTTTACCGATAACGAATTAACTAGGCCAGAGCAGATGCCATCTACATTCGTGCCGTCACAGCGGACAGGTGTGGGAACTTCAAGGCCACGTGGCCAGTGCTCTCTCGTTCTTGCTTCTTTTCTGAATTACCAAGCGTCCTCTCACGGCATAGAAAGGATCTTTTACTGCGGAAAGATATTTTGCGAATACAGCATAACCCATATTTTTTTTTGTTGAGTGTAACGTTAGTCACTTTTCTTTGTTTTTCCTGTTCGAGTGAACTGGTGTCCGAAAAAAAAAATGCAGATTTTTATGGCTCTAAATTGACCCCCCCCCCCCGCACGCACGCACGCGAACACACAAAAATGACAAGGAAACCTAGCATGAACTCCGCAACTTCCTCTTGCCTCATCTGTTGCGCATCGCCTGGCATTCGTCTCAGTGCTCTTGGTAAATTTAACGACGGCGATTGTTCGATTTGCAGAAATAACTTTCGCTGAAAGACTGACAAATTATGGATGCGTGTCGAGCTGTTGTAAAACGCGGCATTAAATTGCGATCAAAATATGGCAGCTTCTCCTCCGTCGTTCGCACTGAGTTTTGGCGTTGTAACCAATATGTTAAGTCGCTTTTTTTTTTCAGTGATCGTTCGCGTTGCATTTATTGCACATCCATAATTAAGCACGATATTTAAGAAAGGAGCCATAGGCCGAATTCAAAAAGCTTTATGTTCGTATGTGCTAGACGCCTTCACTAATAATGTTCCCAACATTACGATTAACTAGCATCTGCATTCAGGAACAGTTATAGCTTAATTTTCTTTTGAACATGTTTGAACTCGGGGTTTAGGGCTGGTATATATATATATATATATATATATATATATATATATATATATATATATATATATATATATATATATATATATATATATATATATATATAAAATTCTTATTCAACCTGCTCATAATGTCTCACTAAAGTGCGTATTTGTTAGTTCTTACTGAAGCAGCAATACACACTAACACTAGCAAACATTAGCTCCTTTACTCAACGTTCGTACTGCGGACCTACAGGTTGTCAGTCGTTTTATCTTCTATCGAATTTCGTCCCGGCAGCATGGCGTTCGTTGTCACTGCGGTTTCTGCATTCACCTCGAGTATACGTTACCACTCGATGTAGCAAGCGGAAGGCACAAAATCAGTCAGCAGCATCGAAGCAGGCAGCATTGTTGGTACTAGATGAAGTCCACAGTCACTTCTTACATGCTTACATCGGTGAGTCGGTCATGCGCTCTGGTTAAGCAGCAGCATTATTTGTCCCAGAAAAAATATATTCAGATAAAATTCAGGACGTCACACTTGACATAAACGACGGCTGCTGAACGTGCAGCCCTGCCTGCAGCACTTATACACATCAACCAGGAAATTCCCCAGAAATGGTCTCCATCTCTTGCGATTCCAAGACATCCCCGTCCAGAGTTTGCTCCCTGCATTACGCCGTGGACCCCCTGAACAATCTGTCGTGGAGACGAGAGAACTTTACCATCCGGCAGTTGAGAAAGGACATGACATCGTCTTTCAATTGCCGTCAAGTATCAGTGATATCGTTGGAAACGAGCAAGCTGACGCAGCCACTCTGCACATGACAATGGAAATTGCGTTGCTGTGCCCATGTCAAGACAGGTACAGTGAGAAAGCTCCGTATGGTTGCCTGCAAGCTTACGTTGGCCCAGTGGAATTCGTCAGAGGTTGCAAACCAGCGCCTTTGTTTCGCTGGTTCCCATCTAAAGCTCCGCCTTCCGTGCAACTTAACACGACAGGTAACTCTCATTTGTCGTCTACGGCTTGGAACAGTTTTCCTAATGCCCACTCCTACTTCACCTTAACGGCCACAACTTCAGAGCGTGAAGATTGTGGGTGCAAAGAGTCGATATCGCACCTGCTGTGTGCTTGACGTCGTTTCAATACACAAAGAAAAGTCCTCACCGCCACGCTCGACAAGGTCGACAACCGTGCCTTCAGGGAAGACACAATTCTAGGACTCTGGTCCCAGCCGACGCCGGCTTGAACTGTTCCAAAAGCTCCAAGGTGCCTTTTCAAAGCAATAAGGCCGATTTAATAACTACAGTGTGCGAACAGATGCGTTCTCTCTCTCTCTCTCTCTCTCTCTCTCTCTCTCTTTTAATTTTGTTTTCTCCTCATTTTTCTACCCTTACCCCCATCCGCCTGTGCATAGTAGCCAACCGAACATTTAATCTGGTTAACCGCGCTTCCTCTCCCCTCCTCTCTCTCTCTCTCTCTCTCTACTCAGCGTTCCTCTGGTTACATTTATTTGTACTAATGTGTTAATTTAGAACAAAAATATTCTGCCGTATATCTATCCTCCAATTAGGTATTAAAGTTGAAAGAAACACAGTTTAACCATAAGGGCGTAGCAAGAATGCGATAGCAACATGTTAGAATAATACATGAACTGAAAGACTCGCACATGTAGTGGCAGTATTAATTGAAGTAAACGTAGGCAAAGTAAAAAAAACGAGCTGTTGCGCTAGGGGTCCTCTGTTTGAATCCTGCCATCAAACAACTTCAGTTATGTTTATTAATTAATGCCAGCGCCTTTTTCAGCGACGTTAAAGCCACTTTTCCGTATCGGGTATGTTTCAAGCCTCTTTCGTGGACAAATCCCGCAGTTAGTGCGCCGCCGTGCCAATAAAATGACATCAGTGTTAGGTTTGAGCTCTGTTATTGTAGTCTGAGAAGATTTGAGATATGGGCTGCCGGTGTTTTGTTTCAGGACATTTGTTTGTTGGCTGCCATTCTCAAAATTCTTTGAAATAATTTTGACAAGAATGTAAGGCCTGGTACAAGCAACTTTAGTAACAGAGTGGTGTGGCAATACCTGCATATACCGCTGGTTAAATAGCATAGCGTGGCGAATAACATACATATACCTAAATATATATGGAATCTCACGACGACGATGACGACGCCAACGGTGATGGCGAAACTTCTCTCAGAGTGCCCATATAATTGCTATGGAAGGTATACGGTATTGGGTATTAATAACAAACTACGGAACAGCGGTTGCGACATGACATAATCAATGGCCGTCTTCGTAGTGTTTTGTGTGGCGATGGAAGACATGAGTCTAACACACATGCTTTATTTGTTTGTTCGTAATGTGACAAAGTCTGAGCTATCCTCAGAAAGTATGCTCTGTCATGCTGTGATCGCCATTTTATGAAATATTTCACTAAGCCGAGCGGACATTGAGCTTGAAAAGTGGCATAAATGCGCCTTTAGTGGGTAGGATATTTTTTTAGAGTATTTCCAATGACGGCGATCTCGCAGTATTTATAGGACTTATTCAAGATTATTTTGCTGATTTTCTAGGTGATCTTCAAGCTACTTTTGAATCTCGTTTTAGCCGACATTTTATCATAAACGGCAATACCCGTTTGTAGTTTTTGTCTCCCAGAGGTAAACGATCTTTTTTTTTTATAATTCCAGGGAATACTTTTAATAATGTCAAGAACTTTCCCGCCCACCGTAAACATAATCATAGCGTAAAGAAATACGCGTCTTAGATATGCCTTTCTGGCAGCACGTGGGGTACGATGTAGGTGTTGCTGCATATATCAAAACTAGCAAGACAGTTGTGTCAAAATAGCATTACAGGTATAATGATATTATATAGACTTGGTGCGCACGTCCAAATGTGCGCGAAACTGCCCGCTCCGTCCTTTCACTGCTTTCATCTTTGTATCCCCCTTGCCTCAGTGCAGGGTAGCAAGCCGGATGTGCATCTGGTTATAACTTTCCTGCCCTTCCTCTCTCTCTCTCTCTCTCTCTCTCTCTCTCTCTCTCTCTCTCTCTCGCGCGCGCGCGCGCGCGCGCGCTTAGAAGGTAGTGTAATTTGGACACTTTAGAATTGCTTGCAAGTGGTAGCAAGTTACTAGTGTTTCCTTGAGAGAACTAGTGGGTCGGAATTTCCTCTTACGAACTATTCTAGCATAAGAGCTCTTGTGTTAATAAGGGCCCGCACGGTCCAGGTCATTTCGGAGAACGAGAATGACCTGGCCTTGAGGTTACGTAGTAGTCGCTACGCAAACGAGGTTCGCCGACTCCAGGTGTAAAATGTCAGATTTGTTTTGGTGTGTGTTCGTTTGTGTGTTTCAAAAGAGTTAGTCGAGCCTTCTACAACAACCTTTTCAGCCATCGCTGCAGTTGCTTAGAGACAGCCCGTGATCGATGATTACGTTGTTCAACAATGAAATGGTTCTCCTCTTTTTCATTCATCTCCATGTCGTGACCTCCACTCATTCCCCTAATTTACACTGCTACTACTTTTTGTGCTTGTATCCTGAAAGGCTACGACTGTAAACACGTTGATACTATGTTCGTTTATTTAAGAAAAAAAAAAAACGCTGACTGCCCATCATCCGTCAGTCGGAGCCGGTGAGGTCGTCTTTCCTTGTCGCAGGGAACAGCCCTCCACCTTTAGACGCATTCTCGCATTTCTAGGCGAACAACCCGTTGGATCTGGTTAATTATCTTCGCTCCCGCGAGGCCCCACGTGATTCTCGCTTATCGATGGGCGCCTTCTTCGGGGTCATCTTATTTTCTTGCCGGGCTGGTGCGCCTTCCTCGCATCGTTTGCGGTAAACTAATCCATAGATGGATGCTACGCGTCGTCCTCCAGACCGGCTAACCTCTCTTCAAGGATCGGCTTGTTTTGCCTCGCTCCAGTGTCGAACGAAGGCAGAACAAGGCTGAGGAGGGTAAGCTGTGCAGAGGGGTTTTCAGCGGGTGAGCGATGGCAACTTGATCGTGCATGTACGCGCCTACTTGCACGCGTACGTGCATGCATACGAGCACGAACTCGCAGGCACAGCTGTCGAGGACGAACACCGATCCGTTTGCGGCGTTGCGAAACGCTGGCTGGGCAAATGGAACTGTCAGTGCGGCGGTGTATCACGCTGAGACCCTCAAGCCGGGCCACCGCGTGCCATTGACTGATCACCGGGGCGAATCCTCACCCCCCCCCCCCCCCCCGCCCCCATGGCTTCCGCCGTTGGCGCCGCTGCCGCGGTTTTTTGAATAAACAAACGGCTGTGGCAAGGGTTGTTCTCTGTGTGGTGGGAGTGGCAGGGGCGCATGGAGCGCACGCCCGGCTTTAAAATACGCGTTGATGGTCGGCGAATAAAGATTCTCAGTTATGGCACTACGGTCATGTAATCGACGGGCATGGCTCAAGAACCGTACCTATTAGTGCGTGCCCGTTGTGCCCGAGGCAACGGAGCTAAGTGCGGTACAGCCGGGCGACTATACGATATCGGGAGCGCTCGGTCCCTCTGTGTTCTCGTCAAAGGGCAATGAAGTTATAATGATTCCATAGTTTCCATAGTAATGCATCTCAGGCTTGGGATTTAGCGTCGGATTGCCTGAGACGACACCTAAGCAGCAACAGGTCGCTGACGCTCCGGAATCTTCATCCCTTTAGGCTCTTCACAACGAAGGAAGAAAATGACAATAAATTCCAAGAGCGTCATTTTTCTGCATCGGGCAGCTCTTGTAAAACCAGCGACAAAGCGCTGTGGCTTCACACGTTTGGTTTGCCATAGCAGTGACGTGTGCTTTGACACCGTGGATATCTGCAAGTGCCTTCATTCGTAAGACCTGGCCAGTTGCTGGTCGCCTCCAGTCATGCTGTCTCGAACATCACGGTTGACTGGCACCTGCTCCTAACAGTGGTATCAGCGTATGATATGTTTTGCGAATGCGTGCCCATCTGGGGCTCTGCAGCCGCGAAACTTCTCTTGGCGCAGCCCACGTGATACGCATATGCAGCGCAGGGCTTCCACTCCGTGGAGACGCATGCGCGCCTCTCCGCAGATTCTGCGCGCTCGACAGCCGAGTGTTTTTGCTATGCACACGCAGGGGAGATTTACCTCCGTAATGGCGCACAATGTAGCCGGTCGTTGAACCGTTTCGCTCCGTCTCACCTGCTCTTCCGCAGCCGCGTACGCAAGACGCATCACCTCCTGTCTGTCTCGCTGCTCCGGCAGGATGATGTCGTGTTTTTGATTTCCGGGGCTATGCACACTTCTCATTATGTCATCTCGTTGGCGTCGACCTCCCGGCGATGGATCGACAGCAGCTGGGGCTGAAAATATGCTCGGCATTTTTTCTGGAAACTGCACTGCCAGTTGGCGGCTGTCATTGTGGGTGCTTTTCCTTTTTCTTCTCTGTCACTTTTCACGGCGTTTGTTTCGCATTCTCTTGTCTATGCAGATAAGAGTAGTCCCGGGTCGCGCGTAGGTGCCCGCGAGTGTTTGTGCAGTAATACGGCGGACGTCATCACAGAAAAGGCAGGACAGGATATCATAGGGCCGCTTCTCGTCTTCGTCCGTTTGATGTGGCACTCGCAGCATGAACGAGTTCATTGCTCCATCTCTCGGAACCTGTAGAACGAGAAATATAATAAGCACAGCACTGAAGCTCTGCGGTGAAGTGCTCAGGCATTTAGCTTGCAGCTTGCTTGGCCTTGCAAACAAATCTGTTAATGAAGTAACCTGTTGCTTGACCATCTTGAACGATGTCGTTGTGATGCGGTCTTGAGCGTCACAAATGGCTTTAAGAATAATGCTAACACACACGCATTAGACAAAGGTGGAGAGTCAGATCTGTTACGTGCAATGACCAACTATTAAATAGCAAAAATTTTTGAGCCGTTTGATTCGTAACGTCAAGCTAAGAGGCTGTACATTCCTATAGATAAGGGACCAGTGCGATCCTTATCCTGCTCACTTTTATTTATTTATTTATTTCCATCTCTCTCTCTCTCTATCTTTTGCTGACAGTGCGATTGACGCCTCACTGATGCAACTATCTCCTAATTTAGATATATTATGTGCTTCTGTTATCAAACGAGCCATTCCCTTCTTGCTATTATTGTGCACTGGTCGAGCCCATGTTTACATCTGCAATCTCTGCAGTAAATGGCTAACCAGTCATTCATTGCATTGTTATCAAACGAGCAATGGCTCGTTTGATAATAGAAGCACATGTCTCTAAATTAGGAGATAGGTGCCTCAGTGAGGCGTCATTTGCACTGTCAGCAAAAAAAAGATAGCTTTTTTTGAGTGGATACACACATGTGTTAAGAGATTTCTCGGGGACATGCGCTGTGTTATTGTAGCAAGTGTATAAAAGGATCACGTTCTTTCCGAAATAAAATTGTTCTAAGTGTGCGGACTTGTGTGTCCCATCGTTCTTTCTTGTGTCCGTGTCCTTTATGCGCAGCACTGTATACGTACTTAGGACTTGCCAACAGGACCAAATAGATACCGTTTCTATTAATGGTGAAGCTCGTTTTCTTTTTCTTCTATTTATTTCCATGTTAAGCGTATTTGAACGGTCTCGAAGCTTTCCCTAATTCAGCTCGCGTTCACATCCTTCAGTGTCGCATTCGATGAACGCGCTACACCATCGTTGGCAGCGTCCCAGTCGATGCGCCCGTTCTCCCCTTCACTCTTTTATTTGGCCGCACTGTTGGGTGACACCTGTTTCAAGCTGCGGCCCTCCCTCGGCCTCCCAACATCGCCGCGCTCGCAGCACGGCCACACAGTCGGTTCCCCGGCGTTTCCCCGCTTTCCCGCACCGTACTCAACCGTCGCGTCTTCCATCCCGGGGGACCGAGCGGCCGGGAATGCAGAATCAGCGCTTCGCTTGGCAGCCTAATGAATTGGCTTTTAATTGCGCGTCGCAGGCGTGACGGGCTCCGAAGGGAGCTGGATGGAGGTGTGGGGGGGGGGGGGGGGGCAGACGCACTGGGAAGGGTCCGCGGACCTGACCGTCGCAGGTGCCCGCTCCACTTAATTAAGCCAAGACGGGTTGTCGCCCCTCGCGACAGCGCGCTGTCACATCGGTTGCTAGCCCTCTCCCCTTTCACCGGCCGGTATCCATGTGGTTGTGGCGGGGCGGCGTTGCATACGTGCGGAAAGCGTGCGCTTAGGGCTTCGCCCTCTGTGTCCAGGGTGACAAAAACCGCCGGCTTGCAGTTCGGACCACGTCGTCGGGTTGCCAGTACAGGCGTCGAGGAAAGGGCGCCTGCGGTGGCCTCTGTTGGCTTCGTTGCGTCGACGTAAGCACGCCCACAAAGACGGGACTCTGTCCGTCCGGTCGGTATGTCCTGTCCCCCGCAGATAAGTGCGTTCCTTGTTTAGGCGTTTCAGGTTGAAGAGGCGACTTGGCTCGCTGTAGTGCGATCTATAGCTATGCCGTAAACCGTCAAGAATAAGACGAATGGGTGCAGTTTGAACAACAAGAAAAAAGTTACGGCAACGTTCAACGAGAAAAAGAATAAAGAAAACGTAAAGGAACAGGCGCGTTTATGGGTTGTGCCGTCATAACTTTTCATCGGGTACAGGCACAGAGGGCACGCTCTTGTGCCATGGCACTGTGTTTTTGTCGGAATGATTGATTGATTGTCATTTTTCGGCATTTCATTTGTGGCATTTTCCCTGGCACCTTGATTATACAGGTAAACAAAATTAACGCGGCATGATTGTGCAATGCTATAGGTACAAATTATCCAAAGCGGATGGAGAGATGAAGCTGTAGTTAGTATGAGGCGGGACAAACCGGCGGTCGCTGGTACTCGGCGTCAACAAATTTAATTCATTCATTTATTTAATAATACTGAGAGCCTTTGCAGGCTATTACAGGAGTGGACAAAAAAAGTATACATGGGCATAAGTTCATAAACCACATCCGACACAGTACACAAACAGTTGCACTAGATTTAGCATTACAATAAAATAAACATTAAACGAAGTGTTGAGATGTTTTTTTGCCTGCGTACGTACTATTTACACAGGTAACGTGTTATGGCGCACACATTGAACATATTGAAGTACAGCGGGTGCTGTAACTACTGCAGTACCCATACCTGCAGATAGTTTGGAAACTTGATCCTGAAACTTCCTCCCCCGGTTCGGCGAATAGTAGTTGAACAATTAATTTCGCTGGTGCCATTGTTATCGACAAGAGTCTTCTTCACAGCCGCGACAACGACGTCCCCTTGTGGAGACGTTGGCTTCAGCGCCATCCTTCGTTTCACAACACTCGGTTAATTAAAGCCCCCATACGCCTGTGAAACTCGGCCTTGTTCAGTTTCTCCAGCTCGATGTTGTTTCATGTTTAGATGTACAAGAAATTAACCTTGCGGTCGAACACAGTGTGTTTGGTAAAAAACTTATATTGTGTACAGAGCTGTTTTGCTGAACTGTAAATTGCCTCTGGAACAACACTTTATTCTTCAGGAACACACGACGTTCGGTGCTAAATTCAGATGTTACATGGATGCACTATAGTCGCAAATGTAAGTCGCGTTTCTGGACAAAGCAGTTGATATGCTTAACCAGTTGAATAGGCGCCACCGAACGGTAATACGAAAGGCGGCTGGGCCATGGCACACAGCGCTTACGAAACAAGAGCGTTGTGACGTAATCCCTTGCGCTCGTGGTATAGTTCATTAAAGAACGATTATTTTTGGATACGATCAAAGACCGCAGGCGTAGGATCTTGCTACCGTAGTACTATTTCCTAGAGAGGCGGCTTTATTCAGGCAGTTGTCGTGTAAATTTTTTAAGCTGAGGGAAAAGGGGAAAAAATTAAGAAAAGACACAAATCCATGGAAGGTGCGCAGCGCAGCGCCTTTTGAGTGTTGCGGCAGCAACTGCAACATTAAAGTTTGTTTTTGCGGAAGCCGCCGGGCTAGGAGCCAAATGAAAACAGCGGCCGCCACCTTTCTTGAAAGAAGCTGCAGGCTCTCTGGAGAAAAGCCCAAGCTAGGGCTTTTCTATTGCGGAGCAAAAAAGTAGAAAAATTAAAAAAAAAAAAGAAAACAAGGCGCGGTTCTCGCTCAAGGCAGCGGAAGCGGCGGCGGCGCTGGCTCGGTGGATCGTCGGGCGCAAGCGACGACGGCGTCTCTGAAATGAAAACTCTGCCTCCTCCTTTCAAATATATATGAGATACGTTCCCGGGAGCCCCCGGCAGCCCATATAGCGCGCCTCGGCGCGCACAAGACAAAAACACTCCGTCCTGAGAGCAGGAACGCGTGCGTGAGGCAGCTAGGGAGGGCGCCGCTGGATAACAACACCAAGCGCGCCATGCCGACTGCGCTGTGTCCTATGACTGCGTCGAGCCGCGCTGGGCCGAGGAAGAAACGCGGCCAACGCTAGCATGTTTTCTTTTTTTTTTGGGGGGGGGGGGGCGCTTCTTGGCGCCTTGGCCCCCTGGCTTCCGCTTTCTTCGTTGGGTGGAGAGACAAGGAAACTGAGGAGGTGGGGGCGGGGCAAGGGAGATACGTCGTGGACGTCTTTCCAAAGACCTTCTACCGCCAATGCGCTGCGCCTCTTTCTCTCCCTAATTTTAGTGCTTTCAGGGAAACCGACGCCTGAGATCTCCCGTCCGCTCCCGGCTCCCCGCAACCCTATATGCCGCCCCTAGCTGCTGTATTTATATTGGGACGCTGCTCGCCAGCTCGAACGCAAGTGGCCGTTCTCGAATTGTTCGAATCGAATAACCTTTGTTGCTTGGCTCGCGACCTGAAGCCTTGAAGCCAACGTGCAGGCGCGCGACTAACACATAGACAGAAGAAGAAAGGAAGAAAGCGAGGAGCATAGCAGGAAGTTGGCGGCTGAGAGCGCTTGGTGCGGCGCGCTGACCGGTGCGCGCTGCAGCAAGGCGCGCACAAGACTTCGTGTTTCGTATCTTCGTGTTTCGTTTTTGAGCGCAAGTTGCAGCAACGGGCATCGGCGCTGCCTGCCACGTCGTTGCACGCCACCCGGTGAGGCGTCGCAGGCAGTGTGTCGCAAGCGCACTTGTGCGTTGCTGCCGAAGGCAACCTGATGTACCAGGCTTTTTATTCGATCTTGGGTGTTTTCTAGTGCGCACGTACGTATGTACGTATACATGTAGGTGGCCAAACTAGTATCGCCCAAGTTCTAGTTGTGTCTGTTGAAAACGCGCTGCGTCGGTTTCCCAACGAGGAACAAGCTTTTCGATTCATATTTCACTGCGAAAAAAAAATGTTATAAACATCCCTTGCGGCCCTGCTGCCTCCTGTCTCGTCTCGTCCGCTATAGCGCTTCGCGACGCCAGTTCGATTTATATCTATATTTATGCACTCGATTGCCACGGACCGCCGCACCGCACGTCTTTTCTTTTTTCTCTCTCTCTTTTACTTTTACTCGCTCTCGCCGTCCTTTTGTTTGCGCTTTCTCTCGGGGTCCCTTATTTCATCCGAGTTATCCAAAAGGGAAACAGCAACGGAAACGATCGAAGCGCGCTCGGAACGTCGACTTCTCCCCGGGTTTTCGCATTTACTTCCCTTCCAATTTTGTTCCTATCCTTCTTCTCCGCTGGGGGCCTTCTTTCTTTCTGCATGCGTTCACCGGATCCATTGTGATTCGTCCGACGGCGGTTCGAGACGTGGAAAAAGAAAGAAACGCGTTGGCGGATCTGCCTTCCGATTGGTCGGAATCCGTCCGTGGCGCGCCTATGCGGACCGAGCTTTCTCCCGACGGCGCTTCAGGGGAAAGGGCGCGTCGCCGGCGCTCTCAAAAACGGGAAGATGGGCTCGCGCTGGCGCGCGCTCGCACGTCTGAGAAGGGACGAAGGGGCGCGCGGGATACGGCCGCTCCCGTGTGTGCCTCACGCGAAGCGAGTCGGGATGCTGACGAGAATGCAATTGAGCGTGTTAACGCGCTTCTCATTCCGCAAAGTCGGCGAGAATGAGGTATGAAAGAAGCGAAATGGGGCTGGCCGTCTTCCTCCTCTTCCTTCCCTTGCGGTCTCCCTATTCCTTTTGCTCCTTTCAGTTCGCAAAGCATGCGTGGGAGGTCGCTTCTGATGAGCCGCGGCTGCGCTTGCTGACCAACCTACTTGTGAAACCACGCACGTGCGGCGTAGAGCCGTGGGGTGACGTTGGCGTTTTCCTTTCTGCCGAAGAGCTGGGCTGAATTGCGAAAGATCATTCTGCCAGAGCATGAGTTCGCGTTGCGTCCCGTTTGATGTAGATATCGAGGCGTTGTTTTAAGTCCTCGCTTATTTTTCATTTTAACGTTTGATCCTGTACTCAATTGGGTGGATTGGCCATGAATGCGGTGGACAAAGCAACATGGTACTATAAGTTACAATAAATCATGTTAGAGCGTTGCTGAAAAACAGGAACATTTATAGAAGTTAAATTCCATGTTACAACAACAAGATGACTCGGGACACATTACTAAAGAAGTACGATATAGAAGATGCAAACAAAAATTAACAGGACAGTTGGTTGTGGTCAAGAAAATCGCCTATTTTTTCTTCTTTTGTCTGGTCGCCCTAAATTTTGACGCCAGCGCCATAAAGACCGTCATGTAATACAAAATATTTTGTGAGAAAATTACGCGGAAGCAAAATTAACAAGAAAGAAAACTTTGTATTTGCCGCGAGGGTACAAACTTGCGGACAGGCAGTCCTTGATTCTACCTGGCACCCACTATTTAGAGCGCAGCTCTTAGACGCCCGTTCCTGGGCTGGCTGTCGCCGTCCCTCGGCGTAACCGCTCGAACGCGCTCGTCCCACTGCTCGCGCGTTCGCCGTCTTGTGGCTCCGATGCCGCTGATCATGCCAGCGTTCCCATACTGCCCTTTCCCCTGCGAAGGCTCTCATGGCACTGGCCCACTGCCAGAAGGTGCGGTGGTTTCGGTTTGAAATTCTTTGCCTCAATATATCGCGAAATGAAAACATGTGTACAGCTGCGCTCAAATTTCGCCTTAGGGAGTATTGCAATCGTCGCACATTTATTATCATTATTTACTTATTTCCCGCATTTCAAATTACAACAGACACAAACGTTCTTGAAGATGCACTACACGTTTAAATTTGTAATATGGCAGCTCTAAAGCTTCATCAGGCACACAAGGTAATCTCTGGTGCCATTTTAGAACTCTGGGGGTTTGGGTGCGCCCTGTTTACTTCACGTAAGCAGCTACAGTTTCAATGAAATGTTCTCGCACGCGATATGAGTGAATTTCGGCGTAATTTTCAATCTCCATAGTACTATGTATGCAAGACGAAAATGCAAGTATGCCACACCGTTCATCCACTCTACCTCCTGTTATCTTTCTCTCACTATTTTCTGTGTCGAGAAAAAATACAGTAGCTTTCTACAAGCGATACGGCTGGCCGCAAGGCTCAGCCATCCAAACACATTGATAACCATCTAACAAAGGCACATCTATTCACGCCGCTTCTGTTCAGCCGCTTCCACACTGCGAATATAGTCCAGTTTCCCGAAAAAACGATGTCGTTGATCGCGTCCTTTCTGCATACTTATAGAGCATCTACTACTACTGCCTGAAGCTATGTTAAGACTGCAGGGATGCTACCTTTTTTTTTTTTCTTTTTTTGGGGGAGGGGGCATGTCCTTTGAATAAGCCAGAAGAAGGGTGTTGGAGTAACACTATTATGAATTCGCTTTTTACGTTTCAAAAATTGTGTTTCTGGTCAACCACTCCGTCGATACTACAGCCGTGGAAAATACTGATCCTGGAGAGGGTTATCGCGCCAGCAGCTGCTATGATTGGCTAACGCCCGCTTAACATCTGTGCACTGAATGCATCTGGCGTGTGCGCCTTGTTCGTCAATTCTAGCACGTGGCCTTCCCAGTTGCGGTCCCAAATTAAGTTTGCTTCTTCTGCATGCAGTGACAATGGTTGCTTCATTTCGTTTTTCTTCGGTGATGGCACATACCCGCCGCGGGATATTGGCCAAGATTCGGGTGGTATTAGGAAATTACTGTTACTGCTAAAATCAGGAATGAATAAGAAATTGCGTATGAAGAAACCAAGAAACCCGCCCTGAAATTACTAAAAATTCCTCTATGGCTGAGCAAACATAATTGGGCGCGTCTGCTTCGACTTCATTGTTCTTCTTGTTCTAGAGCTAGACTCCGCGTGTTTACTTAGTGGCGCTGACGTCGTCTCGTCTATTTATTTTTTTTTTTCAGGGATAGCGTGAAGCCTATTAATGGGGTAGCCCAAATATGCATTTGAGAAAAGCCGAACGATACCAGCAGCAAGAAGCCAAAGGGTTGTTTCTACTTAGTAGAGAGTCAGAGTAGGTAAGAAGAGGGAGAAAAGCCGAGTCTTTTCACTTCACCACCGGGAGGCGCAGCTTCCACAAGCGATTACGACTGGCACTTCGTTTGCTTCGCGAAAGGAGATTGATTGCTCGCTCGTACCCTGCGAATGTTCACTCCAACAATTACCACACGAAACAGTCTAAGGTTTATACTGTGCAATATATTTCGCCAGCTATCACGCCATTTCTTCACGTTACTGGGGAAACTGTAATTATTTTTTATCTCAGCATTTAGTAAGCAATAAAGCATAAAGATCATTTCTTTTTCCCGGTTAGCTGTACAAAAGGGAAGTGTGTAGCATACTGCCCACGGCATAGTACGTGAAATAATGGCATTATTCTTTGCAGGGCCACCGTGGCAACCGTTCTGCTAACCGTTACCAAAGGCCTAAACACGCCGTTGTCGTCATATTTCCTGGTGTCTAGCGCTTCTACTTGTTCGTTTGTCACCATTACGGCTGTTCACAGTAACGGAGCTTTGACATCAACAATTCTAGCATCAGAAACTTTTCTGGATACGCGCCCAGGTTCGGTGGCTAGGAGGTACAGGTGTCATGACGTCATGATACACTGCCTTCCTCCGTTCCTGCGATCCTTGCCCATGGCACGCGCGGTCAGAAGAAACGCCAGCAGCACTTTTGTTTATTTCTGTACCAGCAACGTCACAATAGCTAGCCCTTTTGCTACACGACGTTAGTAAATATTCCTCTTTGTCATGAACTCACAGTAACATCGATGACACAAGGTCCGGCATTTCGAGACCGAACTTGAATACCAAAATAATATTCCTTGTAGGAGTGTGTCCAAACTTTCATACTTGCGGTGTTGTTTCCCTCAACGTGCGAAAAGTGGAGTTATAACTTCAAACGTATGTGACAGAACTCCTTTGATGCCGGAATACACCTGCAAGTTCATTTTCGCCTCCAACTTCGCAGTGGTCATCGAGGTCCTGCCTCTGACGTGCATCACACTCTCATCGGATTTCTCAGCAGATTACATTCCCTTATTATAATCCACCGCTCAGTGCCGGCCGATTATGGTACATCGAGCGTCTTAAGAAGCGTGGAAAGGAAAAGATTTCAAATAGTATCGTTACATTATTCAGTCCTTATACAGGCATTCAAGGCCGTTTTTTCAGTGTACTCGTGAATATTCAGAAGCAGTTATAGGGTGATGGAGTACGATAGCGGCAGCTGCTTGTAATAGAACCGCCACTCTTTCTAACTTTTTAGGCGCCCTTTCTTGCGTTGAGTGTCGGCGCCCCTCGTAACCAAGCGAACGAGCTCAGCGAAGGATGAAAGAGCGAACGCGGAGCGCAGCTAGCGGGGATTAAAGGTCGCGATAGCAAAGAGAGCGGGAGGAGGAAAGCGGAGGAGGGTGCAGCGGAAGCATGAGGAGGAAAGCAGGGGAGAAGAGTAAAGCGAAAGGGTGAGGCGGGAAGCAGAGTTCCGGCGGCAACCAGGCATATGGCGAGCTCGTCCACCGATACCACATATAGAAACAAAGCGCCGGCGTGGCCTTCGAGTCCGCTGCGCAATCGCTACTTTGCTTGCGCCGCCGCCCCTGGAGAATGTGGCACGCGTTCCCGTATTCACGCTTTCGTTCTGAACAATGAGCGACGCCACCGGCGGAAATGCTTCGTCTGTCGCTGCTGCTAAACGAGCTGCCCGAGCAGTGGCTCAGCGCCGCCGCCGAGTGGATCGTGCCGGTGAGACCCAAATTTTTTGCCATAGGCACGTACCCAGGATTTTTTTTTGTTTGGGGGGGGGGGGAGTTACCCTCCCTCAAGGTAGCTTTTCTATGCAAATCATGGGCGAGTCTACTTTTACTAGTACAAACGTTAGTAATCCGCACCGCTCGCTATACAGGAGCGTAAGCCCGCAAAACGAAAATGAAATAAGGTGTATCGGACAAGTACGCCTGTGATATACACCTTTACTTTACTTGGCAAACCAAGGACCACGTCAAATTGACTCGCGCAGGAAAGAGGCGCAGTAAGGACACAGCCAAGAAAAAGTAATCAAGCGAAAGCGTAAAATGGATATTTTTAGTAGTGTTTTTCTTATGAGCTCTGGAGGAATTATCGTGAACGATATATTTGCGGAACAATCGCAGTTCTTTTGTGTTGCTCGTTTACTGCTCTACCAAGGGAAGTGCCAAAGCCCATAGAGTTTCATACAATAATTACCAGAGCGAACTCTGGCGGTGTTTGGATCGCACCGCTGGTACGATCTGTTGGGAACTCGGCGCTGACGCCCGTGGTTGTACCTGGGTCGCAAGCCCCAAGGGTAGCGTTGGCCTGGCGGCCTGGGGTACAACTGGAAGCATCCGAAGGTCCCGGCAAAGCATGAGTCGACTGGTAACAACAAAACAACTTGTTTATTTTAACATCGCAAAGAGTTGGCGGTCAGGTTGACCGAAGTAGAGAGACGGGAGAGCACTTTACTCAACAGAAGAAATCGGAGCCCTCCTTTTGGCGTCCGGGGGCAGCTGTTTTTATACTCTCGCAGTTGAGGGCAAGAAGGAACCCCTCAATAGACGAGCACGTGAACGTACAATGGGCTAATGGTGACGCACACTGTCGTAGCGCTGCCGGTCGGGCACAATGACTGGAATGAGAGGGTGATCCCTGCTTTCGCATCGCCTGGTTCAGGCACAATGACTGGAATGAGAGGGTGATCCCTGCTTTCGCATCGCCTGGTTCAGGCACAATGGCACATACACTCACACACGCACATGAAGACACGTGGCATCGGAACATGCCTGGAAACGCCTGGAAACACCTGGCGGGGAGCGTTGCGGCGACGACGATCGGGCCAAAATGTCTGCCGCCCCGCCGCAGTCGCGCCGGCAAAACCGCGTGTCGCAGGCGAAACGCAACAGACCGCCCCGCCGGGGGAAGGAGATCCCGATGGACAGGGGACTGCATCCGCTGTCCGGAGGGATGTCGCTCGATGATGCTCATAACCGACGTCGGGCGTCCCTCGACGTTTCTTGAGCGCAGCGCACAGAGAAGGCCTTGTTCTCTCGTTCAGGTTCGCACGGGACACTGCAAAGTGACTTCGGGAGAGTTCACATTTTTGTTCTCGTTCCCGGCAAGCGTTAGAACTACGCTGAAACTCAACCGCTCAGTCAGCAAGCACGGCACAACCCTCACTAAGCCCTGCCAGGCTCTTTCCCCTTTTTATACCACTGCCTAGTTCCTTACAGTAGTCTAGCATCACTCAGAACGCGTCCACAAATTGGAAAATTGCACTAGAAAGCATATCATCACTTTGAAACACTAAACAAAAGCAATATGTTAAAAAAAATCCTGCCTCAGGAAGAAAAACATCAGTAACAAACAATTTTTAGGCTGATTCCTACGTTAGGGGCTTCGACTTAAGCCATCGGCGTTACCGTTGAGACTCCCCTTTTTGTAACGCACCTCAAAGGAATATTGTTGTAAAGCGAGGCTCCAGCGCAGGAGGCGGCCATTTTTGGGAGAGATGGTCTGCAGCCATTGGAGAGGGCAGTGATCCGTCTCAATGATAAACCTCGAGCCGGCTAGATAGCATGACAATTTCTGAACGGCCCACACGAGACATGCACACTCTTTCTCGGTGGCGCTATACGCCTGCTCACGACTGGTCAGCTTACGACTAGCATACAGGACGGGGTGTTCTACTTCTCCATTTTCCCGTTGGCACAGTACAACGCCCATGCCTCGCTCACTAGCATCGCATTGAACAACGAACCCTTTTGTGTAGTCTGGCGATCGTAGCACAGGCTGGCTTGTTAGGGCACTCTTTAGGGCGCTAAAAGCTCTTTCCTTTGTCTCGTCCCAGACGACTGTTTGAGGCTCGGTCTTTCTTAGAGCATCCGTCAGGGGAGCCGCGATATCAGAGTACCTGGGGATGTACCTCTGATAGTAGCCGGCGACACCTAAGAACGACCGAATATCGGTCTTTGTGCGCGGTTGCGGAAAGTCTCGCACAGCGGCCACTTTTATTTCAGAGGGGCGGCGACGACCCTGACCAATCACGTGACCGAGGTAGACAACCTCGGCCTGTGCTAACTGGCACTTAGGAGCCTTTACTGTCAAGCCCGCTTCGCGCAGGCGGGTTAGCACTGCCCGCAAGTGTGCCATATGCTCAGACCAGGATGCGGAGAATATCGCTACGTCGTCTAGATACGGTAAAGCGAATTCTTGCTGTCCCCGCAACACTTTATCCATGAGGCTTGAAAAACAGTATGGCGCGTTCTTCAAACCAAAACTCAACACTTTAGGACGGAATGTTCCCATTGGTGAAATGAACGCCGCATACCTACTAGCCTCTTCTGTAAGTGGAACCTGCCAATAACCCCTGACAAGATCTAGGGTGGAAATAAACTGAGCGCTACTAACTTTCTCAAGGCGCTCCTCGATGTTAGGGATCGGATAAATTTGATCCTTAGTGATGGAATTAAGCCTGCGGTAGTCGACGCAAGGACGAGGTTCCTTGCCCGGTACCTCAACTAAAATCAAAGGGGAGGTATAATCACTCTCACCTGCCTCAATAACACCGAGCTGTAGCATTTTCTTTACCTCAGCCTCCATAATATCGCTCTGGCGGGGTGACACCCGATACGCCTTGGATCGTACTGGCTCTGGGGAGGTAAGTTCTATATCATGAGTAAGTACAGAAGTCCTACCAGGCCTCTCAAAGAACAGACCTTGAAACTCTTGTAAGAGCTGGTGTAGTTCGGTTTTCTGCTCGGGCGACAGCGGTGCTTTACTGATAAGGTCACTAATGACTTGACCGGTGTCTTCCCTGTTCGTCACTGAGCCTAGTCCCGGAAGCTCGACCGGAAGCTCTTCAGGAACGTTTACCATCATGCACACCACTGCTTCCCTTTGTCTATAAGGTTTGAGCAGAATACAGTGGTAAACTTGCTGTGCTTTCCGCTTTCCTGGCAGACTTACCACGTAGTTAACGTCCGACAGTTTCTGAACAATTCGTGCTGGGCCCTCCCACTGCACGTCTAGTTTGTTGTTTAGCGATGTGCGCAATATCATGACCTCATCGCCCACCTCAAAACGACGGGCCCTGGCTGTCCGATCATAATAAACCTTGGCCCTCTGCTGGGCCTTTGCCATTGCTTCACCTGACAACTCCTGTGCCCTTCTTAAGCGTTCGAGGAGCTTAAGCACGTACTCCACCACGACTGGGTCGTCGCCCCTACCTTCCCACGATTCTCGAAGCATGCGAAGCGGAGATCGAAGCGAGCGACCGTACACCAGTTCAGCTGGCGAAAACCCCGTAGCTGCATGCGGCGCGGTCCTTAATGCAAACATCACCCCAGGCAGACACAGCTCCCAGTCAGTTCGATGTTCAAAACACAATGCTCTCAACACGCGCTTCATGACGGAGTGGAGCTTCTCAACGGAATTCGACTGTGGGTGGTACACTGAGCTGTGTAACAGCTTTACCCCACACCTTTCGAGAAAAGTTGTCGTCAAAGCGCTAGTAAACACTGTGCCCTGATCTGATTGGATTTCCGCAGGGAAACCAACTCGCGCAAATATGGACAGTAGTGCATTAACTATCTCAACTGAGCTGAGTTCTTTAAGCGGCACTGCTTCAGGGAACTTTGTCGCTGGGCAGATCACAGTCAAAATGTGTCTGTACCCCGTGGCTGTTACCGGCAGAGGTCCCACTGTATCAATAACGAGCCGTCTAAAAGGCTCCGTTATGATAGGTACCAATTTCAACGGCGCCCTTGATTTGTCCCCTGGTTTGCCCACCCGCTGACAGGTGTCACATGACCTCACGAAGTGGTCTGCGTCCCGAAAACACCCTGGCCAATAGTACTCTTGCAAGAGACGGTCCTTAGTTTTCTTAACTCCTAGGTGTCCGGACCACGAACCCCCGTGTGACAAGCGCAACAGATCCTGACGATAGCATTGAGGCACGATCAGCTGATCGAACTTAACTCCTCGGCGGTCTAGATACTTCCGGTACAGGACTCCACCTCTTTCCACAAAACGCGCAGTTTTCCTGGCGATACCTTCTTTGACATTGCAGCGTATGTTTACTAGGCTACCATCCTTCTTTTGCTCGGCTATCAAAGCCGACCGGCTGACTTTTAGCAACCTATCCAGTCCGTCTGACGTAGGCGCGATGAGCAAATCAGTAGATAGCTCTTCTAACTTTCCCGTGTCGGGCGTTTCCTCTCCAGTATCTGGCGCCTTTAACGTTACAGACTCAAGTTTATTCAGTTCGGGCGTGCTCTGAATATCAGCTTGCTGCGCCTCTGACCCTTTTTCGTTGTTTGATAACGTCGGCCCCGCAACTACCGCCTTTGCAGCGAGCTCCCGAACCTTCGATCTGGTTAAGGCCTGAACACTAGCTTCACCAAACAAAAGCCCCTTCTCGCGCAGGAGGTGATCGGACCTGTTTGAAAATAGGTACGGGTACTGGGGTGGCAGCATAGATGACACTGCCGCCTCCGTCTCAAGCGCTCCGAAAGGTCCTTCAATAAGCACCTTTGCTACTGGCAGACACACGCTATGAGCTTCCACGGCTTGCTTGATCCATGCGCACTCGCCCGTGAACATATGGGGTTCTACACAAGACGGGTGAACTACATCCATCGTAGCTGCGGAATCGCGAAGCACTCGGCACTCTTTCCCGTTCACGAGGAGGTCTCGCATGTAAGGCTCGAGAAGCTTCATGTTCTCGTCAGTGCTGCCTATTGAAAAAAACACAACTTTTGGTGTTGTTTCCGGACACTGCGCCGAAAAGTGACCCGGCTTCTGGCACGTATAACAAACGCGCGCTTGCCTCATCTCGAACCGCTTTCTGCGTTCGGCTTCGGCTGCCGCCGTCTCCTTAGGTTCGGTCGCACTGCTTCCACTCGCATCCGCACTACGCGTGTTCCCCTTTGCTCTCATGGGTGTGAACTTCGGCCTCTCAAACTTCGAGCCAAATTCACCCTTTTGACCGTCCTTAGCTCCGCGAGCCCGACGCGTCACAAACTCCTCGGCTAGCTCAGCGGCTTTAGCCACCGTACAAACGTCTGGCCTATCCAAGACCCAGTACCTCACGTTCTCAGGTAACCGACTATAAAACTGTTCTAGCCCGAAACACTGCAGAACTTTATCGTGGTCACCAAACGCTTTTTCTTCTTTGAGCCACTCCTGCATGTTTGACATAAGCCTATACGCAAACTCTGTATATGACTCACTTTTGCCTTTCTCATTTTCCCGAAACTTCCGACGGAACGCTTCCGCAGACAGCCGGTACTTTTTTAGCAGACTCGATTTTACTTTGTCGAAATCCTCTGCCTCCTCTCTATCCAAGCGAGCGACTACGTCGGCCGCCTGGCCGGGTAACAAAGTGAGCAAGCGCTGTGGCCACGTTTCCCGAGAGAACCCCTGCTTCTCGCACGTTCGCTCAAAGTTAACCAGGAACAAACCAATGTCCTCTCCAAGCTTAAACGGCCGCATCAGGTCAGTCATTTTGAACAATACGCGTTCTCCTGCACCGTGTGCCTGACTTCCATTACGAGCGCGTTCCATCTCTACCTCAAGACGCTTCATTTCCAAAGCGTGTTGACGGTCACGCTCTTGTTGCTCTCGCTCTTTCTGTTCTTTACGTTCACGCTCTTCTTTTTCTTTTGCAGTCTCCCTCTCTTCAATGGTCTCAAGGCGTTCCGACAGCTCGTCATCCTCAGCCTCTAACTCAAGAATAGCCTTTAGCAGTTCAGGTTTTCTTCGTTTGTCTGAGACATCCAGACCCAACTCTCTTGCAAGCTCCAACAATTTCGGTTTGCGCAACGACTTCAAATCCATGGCTGCTCTGAATGCTGCTTTCTCTACTGCTTACTATTGTCTTGCCGCAAACTAACCCGGCAGCAACGACAACCACAATTACCAGCTCTGTTTCTGACACTAACTAAAGCCTGGCAAAGCTCAGAAGAAGAAAGTCCCGCACTCACCAAACCTCGCAGGCAGGAATTCCGCGCAGTCGTTCCGCTGCAGGCAACCAGTCGTCACACAGGGCTCGTTGCACTGCTCCCGGATCGTCGTTGAGCTGCTCAGCATACAGTCAACTGCATCTCTTCGCTGCTGGCCTCCGTTGTCGCGATCTCACCGCTGGCAGACAGTTGTTTGAAGTCGGAGGCGATCTCACCGCTGCCAACCAGATGTTTGGATCGCACCGCTGGTACGATCTGTTGGGAACTCGGCGCTGACGCCCGTGGTTGTACCTGGGTCGCAAGCCCCAAGGGTAGCGTTGGCCTGGCGGCCTGGGGTACAACTGGAAGCATCCGAAGGTCCCGGCAAAGCATGAGTCGACTGGTAACAACAAAACAACTTGTTTATTTTAACATCGCAAAGAGTTGGCGGTCAGGTTGACCGAAGTAGAGAGACGGGAGAGCACTTTACTCAACAGAAGAAATCGGAGCCCTCCTTTTGGCGTCCGGGGGCAGCTGTTTTTATACTCTCGCAGTTGAGGGCAAGAAGGAACCCCTCAATAGACGAGCACGTGAACGTACAATGGGCTAATGGTGACGCACACTGTCGTAGCGCTGCCGGTCGGGCACAATGACTGGAATGAGAGGGTGATCCCTGCTTTCGCATCGCCTGGTTCAGGCACAATGACTGGAATGAGAGGGTGATCCCTGCTTTCGCATCGCCTGGTTCAGGCACAATGGCACATACACTCACACACGCACATGAAGACACGTGGCATCGGAACATGCCTGGAAACGCCTGGAAACACCTGGCGGGGAGCGTTGCGGCGACGACGATCGGGCCAAAATGTCTGCCGCCCCGCCGCAGTCGCGCCGGCAAAACCGCGTGTCGCAGGCGAAACGCAACAGCGGTAGTGTCTTAGGGAGCTGCAATGGGAGCGGTTGAGCCAGCATAGGAATCATGGAAAGTGCATGGATTTGCCTGAACTTCGGTCTTCCGGCTTCATACTGCTTTTGCAAACTCGTCATTTTCAACGACGTACAAATATTTACATACACATTATTAAAATTGTCCCACCGCAGGATTCGAACACAGCACCTCTAGGCACAGACGCCCCATATTGAAACCTTTACGCCTCGATCGCATGCATCGACAAGTGACAACGTCCTTATGAATTTATCAAGGGCATGCCAGTGCCTTGAGAGGCTAGGCGCGTTTCGATTTTGTCACCTCTACAAGCTGACCCGTTGCAATTAGTAAAAATTATAAGCCCCTCCCCCCCTCCGCTACTAGGTACGTGCCCTATATGCCACAATATATCGAGAATTCCAAACATCTACATAGTTACGCTCAAAATCAGCATTAGGGAGTATCGTAATGGTCGATAATTTTTTCATTTTAGATGTTGTATTTGATGTTTCATTCTCTTAATCATCTTTAATAAGGTCGGCGATACGTGCCGAGATGGGGCTCTGATGAAACGAGCCTGAAGCTGCCTGTATGTACGCCATGTCTTAAAAAACTTAGTAGGGAGTTCTTTTAACAGTGGTCGAACAAAGCGCATCTCGGATTCGAGCCAACGTTTCGACAAGGTGATTTGTCTGTCTTTGAAACTTAGGCCTGTTTTAATCTCTATATTGAGTTAGATGTCGATACCGCCTGCACAAACACATATCCAATTATAATCGCCTCCGATGTATTCTAGCAACTCCTGTTACAGTGCAAGAGCACAGTGGCGTTTGTGCTAGATGTGAATCAACAACCCGCAAAGCAAAAAACGAAGCACTTCAGGTGCTGCTTATGTGAGCGAGCTGTCCACTTGCTTCGTTCACTTATTGAACCAGCTTAATGAGCGTGCCTCTTCAATTGGCTTTTTCCTTGGGAACCACTTCCTTTCTTTCTCGCCTCGTTCTCGTTCAATCTCTTTCTTCTTTTTTTCCTTTCTGATGCACCTTTATATCTGTTTCTCTTTGAGCTTCAGGAAGAATGAAAAAAAAAGGAAAATAAAATGAGAGACGGTCTGACTCCTTGCTTGTTTGTCGCCGCTGGTAGGAGGTGCGGAGTTATTGATACGGTGTTATTGATACGACCATGATTGCCCACCTCTCCGCACCCTCTTTTTCCCCGCTCTGTTCTCTTCTTCCTGCTTTCTCTCCATTAATATCTATATATGTGTATGTTTTCTCCTGCCCGGCAACGTGACGTCCTTTTCCATGGAAGGCGTTGCGTGGACGTGAGCGGGGGGGGGGGGGGGGGAGCAATGAAAAATGGTTTTAAAAATGCTCGCTGCCGTGCAGTCGCTTGGCAGTCCGAGAGCGTCAGGTTCGTCACCGCGTGCCTCGAGCCACTTCCCCCGTCCCTGTAGTCTCCCCGTCCTCTTCTTTCTCTCCGTTGTAACTTCCCCCTTCTTTATTTCTTTTATTTACCTTATTCGCCTCCCTCTTTCTCCGATACTGCTGCATGGGGGGTTCTCCACACCGTGCATCATCCCGGTTTTGATTGAGTTACACACAACACGCTTCGTGTCCAGGAGAAGACTAAAAAGAAAATAAAGTGAGAAACTGCCGTATGTGTTGTGTTATGATCGACCTGCAAAGTGTGAGAGGCATTCAGGCGTACGTTCCCATGACAAGAATATTTGCCTCGTCGCAGAAAAGGCGTTACGATAAGCCTGAACATTGACATGTCAAGTGTGAGAAGCGTTCAAGCGGCCGTCCCCATGTCGACATAATTGCCCTCTTCTCCGAAACAGCGTCACCCCTTTCATTCCCCTAGCTGACACAAAGGGAAGGACCAAGAGAAGACAAACCGAAGGGCAGGAGGTCATCTACGGCAGAACCGGACGAAAGCACTATTACTTCCAGAGGCTCCCCAAGAAGACAGCGACGACCACAAGATCACAAGGAGTTATTCAAGGCTGTCCTGGCCGCCGCGTTAATCAGAACCGCTTGAGACACGGATAAGAGTCACACCCATGTACCGCTGAAGTGCGTACAGTGTTTTCTACTTTTTTTCTTTCATCATCACGATACCCGGCTTCGTCTTCGTTTCCTGATTATTGTGGTAAAGGCCCAGTTCAGCTGGTCGAGATCGTATCAACTGGTTGGCAGCAACGGGATACTCAACCCTTCGTCCTGGCTTCAGCAGAATGGTGAGCGCTTGACTTTCTTTGAGAATTTGCCAAGTTTTAGCTCGTGTGTTTTCTAAAACTGCAAATTAGTCTCTGTACGTGCAGGCTCCTGTTGAAAGCTTCCTCTCGTCACAGCAGAGTAAGAAAGTCCTCGCTCGGGATTGACCATCGATGTAAGCTAGCGAAAAAAGCCAGAGTTGCTATTTAAGAGCTGGGAATCGAGATCGGGTAAAGTCAGAAAAAGCCGCATCTTATTGAGGCGATTGAGAAGTACGGGCTCTTGAGTACGAAATTTCAGGAGCATGGGAAGAGATAGAGAAACGAGCTTAGAAGGCTGAACAAAACCCTGAACAAAACCCTGTAGAAGAAAAGCAGCGAGCTGAGAAAGCTGAACAAGACGCTGCAGAAGAAAGGCAAATAGCTGCGGGAAGAGAGGAACTAGCGCCGCAGAAAGCCGATCAAAGGGAAGCTGCAGAAAGAAAAGAATGAGAGCAGGAGAGGAGCTGCAGAAAGACAGATAGCTCATGAACTAAAGATAAAAGAACTAGACGTGCAGTGGGATCTGGCCATATACATAGAAAGGCAGGGAGGTTAACCAGAGGTAGTTCCGGTTGGCTACCGTGCATGTCGGAAGGGTTAAGGGGGATAAAAAGTGAGAGTAGAAGGGAGTAAAAATAAGGGATCCCATGCCGTCGTACAAGGTAGACGATGACATGGGATTGTTTCTCGTTACTTTTGAACGAACCTGCGAGAAAAATGTGTTGGCACTGGAGAGTTGGCCACGACAGATTCTGGCCGTTCTTCCTGGCTAAGCAACCGAAATAATTGCAATGCTAACGAGAGACGACGCAGGTGACTACAAGAAAGTAAAAGCTGCGTTGCTAAGGAAATATCAGCTCTCAGCGGAGGCTTTCCGTCGTCGTTTTCGGGAGACAGCTAGAACGCCGGGCGAGCCTTTTCAAGATTTCACTTATAAGCTGAAAGCCAATTTAATTGATTGGCTAAAAGCGGTAGATGTGTTCGGTTTTCACGACAGGGTTGTTGAGTTAATCTGCATGGAGTAGTTCTATAGGTCCTTGAGCTAAGAGATGCACCTTGGATTAAAGAAAGGTCGGGCGAAAAGGAGTTGGAACGTGTTGCAGTGCTAGCAGATGAACTCTCTGCACCTCGCGAATCTGAGATAACAGGTGTCAGGCCGTTCACTAAATTCAGTAAAGAGGAAAACAAACGCCCCATTCACCGCGAAAAAGATAGAGGTGGGACAAAAGACGTGCAGCTCGATAATTCAGGCGAGAATAACTCCGCAGTAAAAGACAAAAGAAAAATAGAAAAAGCGTTTGAGGCTAGAAAACCGGCGGTCTGTTTCCGTTGCCAGGAGCATGGACACTTTGCGATCGGCTGTCGGAAGCCTAGAATTGTTTTTTTCTTTCGCGAAAGGCGGCGATGACAACTTGGCCCACCTAGAATCCTACCTTCGCGACCTAGTAGTGAATGGAATGCCGTGTAAAATACTTAGGGACTCAGTTGCGACAATGGACATTGTCCACCCTGCGTTTGTTACACCTGAGGATTTCACCGGGGAATATGCGTGGATCCGGCAGGTAGTCCAGAAGAATAGTGTTTGCTTGCCCATAGCCCGCGTAAAGATTGGAGGGCTGTTTGCACTATTGCTGACTGAAGCAGCAGTATCGCCTACTCTCTCGAAACACTGTCCCTACCTATTTTCAAATCACTCGCAAATGATGTTGAAGAAAAGGGGCCTGAGTTTTGGCGACCATACGGTCCAAGCTCTCACGCGTTCCAAGGCTCAAGAGATCGAGGCGGAGATAAATCACAGCAACGAAGCCAAAAATATGCCTCGTGACAGAGATACTCAAGAACCACAACACATACCTAGCGAAACCAGTGAAAAAAAGCTCAGGCGAGGAGGCATCCGGGCCAGTGAGAATACCGCAGCAAGGGCTAGCAGAGGAATAAGAGAGTAATTTGGTACTAACACATTCGGAAAGCTCTTCAGACCTACTGAACGTTGTTAAAGAAGGAATCGCAACGGAAGAAGAGAACAATTACGCCGCGAAAGTAGAAACAAGGACTATTCCGGAGGACGTTCCTTGCGGAGACGCGACCAGTTTGAACAATCCCAAGAGGTTGAAGAACTTCCTCGTACCTCCGCACTTGGGCGATTTGCCGGAATTGTCAAAAGGAGAGGAGGATGCCAGGGAGGCCTAGCAGAGCAAAAACCCAGCGCTCGATGACTTCAGAGGCGCATTAGGCGACCGCCTGGCATGGCAAAGATTGGTTCAAGAGCGCAAGATCAAGCTAGCCAAGTATTCGGCTCAGCGAAGTCGCCACACCGCAGTCCGTAAGACAAGAGAACAGGCCATCACGCAGAACTTGAAAGGGATCGTCGTGGCGGGTGAGAAAACGAAGGCGTGACGTAACAACAAATCATTACATGTCTCTGCGACTAGGGGTTCGGCTGAAAGGTTCAACCGGGTGGAATTATGGGAACAGGACCAGTCAGACTGTCACTGCAGTAGAATGCGCCGTGAGAGTGAAGGAAAAAGGAGGCTGGCAATTTTTCCCGCGTTTACGGCCTCCTTTTCCGTGACTGAAGAGCAAACCGCGGGCACACAACGTGGCAGACGACGACAGGGGGCAGCGTATATATGCCTGGCGCCCTTTGTTGCCTTCGGCGAGGCCCGAAGGCCTTCAGATAGCGATCCAATCGAGTGCGCATTGAGAGGTAATAATTGTCAAATTAGGCGCATCCATATGTTTCTTGTTTGTTGTAAAGGGCCCCTTTTCATGCTTTGATTTTCTTCGAAGGCGTTTTGTTTGTTCGTTTTGAATTTATGATTAACGCCGTTATCGCTGGGTTTCAATACGTTCTCAGTCTCTCGACAACCGTGGCTTTGTTACTGTAGCAAAAAGGAAAAAAAAAAGAACGTTAGGTATTAGGCTGGTTGAAATAAGCACTGGAGTCTGGTTTTCTGCTTTGTTAGTTTTCAGGAATCTCGAACGAGGGCTGCAGGTATGATTCTGATAGGGTTTTATGTGAAGAACGTGTGAACTTGGCAGTTCTCGTGGTTAGTTGGGTGCCCTCTGTTTGTTGTGCCTTGACCTTGGCGTGGTTTATTCCAGAAAGTGTCACCAGGCAGGCCTTAGAACGATGGGCGAAACGAAGCAGAGGCACGAGGTCTACCGGTCTCCTTCGAGGCGCTTGGATACTGCAACCCCTTCGAGACCTCCGGCGGACGGGCTGTTATGATCTCCCTGTCAAGTGTGAGAGACATTCAGGCGTACGTTCCCATGACAAGAAGATTTCACTCCTCCCAAAAAAGGCTTTTACGATAAGCCTGGAAATCGACCTATTAAGCGTCAGAAGCGTTCTAGCGGGCGTCCCCATGTCGACATAGTTGCCCTCTTCTTCGAAACTGCGTCGCCCCTTTCATTCCCCGAGCTGACACAAAGGGAAGGATGAAGACAAAACCTGATCGGCAGGAGGCCGTCGACGGCAGAACCGGACGAAAGCACTAATACTTCCACAGGCACCCCAAGAAGACAGCGACGGCCAGAAGATCGGAAATGGTTATTGAAGACCGTCCTGGCACCCGTGTTAATCAGAACCGCTCGAGACTGGGATAAGAGTCACAACCATGTACCACTGAAGTGAATACAATCGTTTCTACTTTTTTTTTTTTTTCATCATCACGATGCCGGGCTTCATCGTCGTTTCCTGATTCTTGCGGTAAAGACCCACTTCACCCGGTCGAGGTCGTATCAGTTGGTTTCCTGCCCGGCTCCTTGCGCAAATCGCTTGCATGCCGCCCGGTTAAGCGTGCCGTCTCACGTCGCACCTGCTCACTGCATGCGACGATTGAGCTTTCTGCTTCGCCAATATCCGTGCAGCTGGGAATCGGTGCGGCGACGCGAGGGCTTCATTCGCGCGCTTTTTTCAGTTTTTATTTTTTTTCGCGTTGGTTTGTTGGCAGGTAGAATTTCGCTTTAAAGCAAAGCGGGTTTTTTTTCTTTCTACCTTGAAAAGCGCTGTCGCCGGGCGAAGCACGTTGCGTACCGGCGGTGCACTGGCCGCTAAATACGTGGGCCATTCTTCTGAGCTATTCTCGAAGATGTGATGTCAGAGGTAAACTATATTGAACTACGAAGACATGTTTCTGCAGTTAGTGTGTTCTTGGAGAGTGTCTGTGTTGGGTGTCTTAGGGGAACATCGAAAATTAGGTCTTTATTTTATTTTATTTTATTATTCAGAACTCGGGCACCCACATGAACGTAGTTTGATTAGAACTCGTAATTCGTACGTTCTTCTTTTTTTGTGTGTGTTTCTTATTCCCGCCCGTTCGTTTGGTACCATGTTCTGCTCCCATGGCTAAGTCTGTACTAAATGTTTAAGGATAAAAAAAAAACAATGTGCATTGCATAAAGTATCTATCTATTTTTAAGTATAGCGGTACGATCCCTTTCGACAAAGCTTAACGGAACTGCTCCTAACAGGCTAGCGCCTCAAGTGTTGACGTGTATCCTAACTAGTAACTTTGGTTTTGCCATATTTTTTCACAGTTTGCGCAACCGTGTCGATCAGTGCGGCGTGATTACACCGCTTTATCGAATTACATCCCTCCTCCCCCCCTTTTTCTTTACGTCCTGTTTCTTTGCCATTCGCAATATCCGCGCTGCCAAACAATCGAAATATCCCGCCGAGAGCGCCATCTGGCGCTGAATTCTCGAACTATGAAACCGCAAATGTCATTGGTCGGCCGTTTCTCGTTTCAATATATGGCGGAGCCTTTTTGTACTGCTTTATTCTCTTACAGTCGTCGAGTGATTTTTAAGCGTGGACACGTTTCTCTTGTCACCGCGTGCACGCGCGCGCGCATTGCGTACCCACTGGTGCGTCCCACCCTTGCTCAACGCTAGAGAGAGCGCGCGGTCGTATAACATAGCATAACGCGAAGCCCGTAGCCCCTGCCGGGGATATATACACTGGCTCGAGAGTTTATGACGCGAGCGCAGCCTGGCGGCTTTTGTGGTGCTTTTCTGGGGTAGGGGAATTGGAACGCGCTGTACACGAGCATCAGGAAATGGGACCTAAGGAGGAGAGAGAGAGAGAGAGAGAGAGTCTCAAGGCCCAGCCTGCTACGATCCTAGGCGCGAGCAATAACGCTCGCGCCGTCCGAGCGGCCGTATTTGTGCCCGGTGTCTGCATCCCCCCCCCTTTCTTACCCTCTCGCCCACCACGTGTGCGCGCTCGTTACCTACACACGCTGGCACTCGGGAACGGCTCCCGAGGCGGCCGACATATTGCCAAGTTTATGTATGCCGCAGAGGAACGGCCACCGCTCCGTCAATTGAAAATCTCGCTCCCTTTCTCCCGGTCTCGCCCGCTCGGCTTTCTTTGTAATATACGACCGATCCTGCTTTGCCGGTTTTCCCAATTTTTCTGCTTGAGGAAATAAAGCTGTCGCACATTTCTTGTTCCTTTCATTTTCCTATTGAAGTCCTGTCGGCGTTTTCCTGGTTTGGTTCGTAGCAAGCTGTGTGCTATAGCTTTCACTGCGCTACTCGGGGGCTCCGTGCGCCGTCGCAGTTCATTGTGACGTAGGGCCTTGTCGTGTCGTCTCGTATTGATGATTTGTGCTTTCTTTGCTGTTATATATGTAGAACGAGCAGAAAGCAGTTAACCAAGAGGCCCGATTTTTATTAATCATATCATAAGAAGACAACAAACCATGACGCCAAGGACAACATAGGGAAAATTACTTGTACTTACTAATTGAATTAAAGAAATGAGAAATTAAAGGAAATTAAAGTGGATGAAAAAACAAGTTCCCGCAGGCGGGAAACGATCCCACGACTTGGCATTACGCGTGCGATGCTCTACCAATTTAGCTACCGCGGCGCCGTTGTGACGTCCACTTCCTTGGGTATTTATGTTTTACTACTAAAACTAACCCTGGGAGTGTTAGCCAGCGCCACCACTCACAAACCTTGGCGGTGGATGTTGAACGTCCTTTCTGCCGCAGACGTCACGAGCACGTGAACTTTTTTGGGTGAAGGAAACTGGTCAATAAACCCACACATGCTACCTGAAGGCATCAATTTTGCGGGATTCGGATCCCTCGTCATGTGCTCGTGACGCCTGCGGCAAAAAGGATGTTCTACATCCGCTGCCAAGATTTGTGAGCGGTGGCGCTGGCTATAACACTCCCAGGGTTGGTTCTAGTAGTAAAACATAAATACCCAAGAAACTGGATGGAAGAACAGCGCCGGGGTAGCTCAACTGGTAGAGCATCACATGCGTAATGCGAAGACGGGGGATCGTTCCCCACCTGGGGCAAGTTGTATTTTCATCCACTTTTATTTTCCTTAAGTTATCATTTCTTTAATTCACTTAGTAAGTACAAGTAATTTCCCCTATGTTGTCCTTGGTGTCATTGTTGTCTTCTTATGATATATACATATATAAACATCATACTCGCTAGTTATTTGCGTTCATCTGATCTTTAACGGGAAATAATTGCTTCTGTTTGGTGAACAAGACTGCGCATTCCTTCTCAAGTCCGGTAAACACTCAAGCTCTGATGCGCGCATGCACCGTATCTGTCTCCGTCGAGCCTCCATTACATCACGTCCTTCTTGGGGAGTTGCTTTTGGGCTTTCAAAGGAAGCGCGGATAGAGTTAGGACTTGCGTTCGCCTCTGCGGCACTTATACTGTAATGATCCAGGGATGGATACGACTGCTGGCAACCACAAAATCTGATGATTCTAGGCTTAGCGTTAATCGAGACATTGATGTCATTTCCCGTGCGTCCATATGTGAGTCTGTATCCACTGATGCAATGTTGCTTCGTTTTGGATGGGCAAAACGCGACCGAAAGGGATTAGCGTGTGAGAAGCGCTTTAACGTCATCATAAACACAGCATTCCTGTATTACTGGAGCACGGCGTGTTATATCGTAATCAGTCGCTATTTTGGATAACAGCTATCGTCGTATTTCGATCTGCTTTGTACGTCTCATTATCATTGTCGTTTGAATACGTCTTAATGATTATTATCCTTAGGAACGTGACTTATCTATTTCACCCTGTTCTAGTCTCTAGTCTTCCTTAGCAACGAAGGTCAGCTAACTTCAATAAAGAAATGCTTACCTGAACGTAGGAAAAACTAGAAACTTATTTTTTATGCGTGCATCGCCCCGTCCTCATTACTTAGGCAAGTGCTTGAAAAAGCAATGTAATCATTAAACGTGAATTCTTCTTGGGTAATTTTCATCTACATGAACGTTGCAGCCGTGTATACATGCACCATCACGCGCTAAACTTCGAATACGTGAGCGGGCGAGCGATGTCGACTTCCGCACTCTAAAATAATTTTTAAAATAATTTTTCAGACTCGACTCTATAAGTCTATAGAAACCTGTCTATAGAAAGAAGTCATTTCGAACACAATAGATGTGCAATAGAGGGTGTATTGACGTCCTATGTACTGAATTCTATAAGGTAATTTTTATAGAATGTCTTTAAAACTTCTAACGTGACCGGTCTATAGAATGACTCCGCCTTAAGCGTCAGAGAACCTTTGGACACCGCACTAAACACTGGCTCGTTCGACGGGCGCAGCGATTGATTGTTGCATCGCAACTCTCTGCGACACGGCAATCCGGATCGCTGCGTAACACAGGCAGCGGTCGCCGCTTCCCTCTCCACCTCCACAGCCGAGGCAGGTGCCGGTGTTGCGAGAGTGGTGGACAGTTTCCAATGCAGCCGCGGTTCGCGTGTCACCGCGCCGTTACGAAAAAGCGTCGCGGCTTGGTCCGCGCTCCCTGTTCCGCGTGTTTTGCCGCGCAGCCTGATTTAATGAGCACCTGCGGGGTGCCCGGTGCCCTCGCCTGATTATAGCTCTCGGTTTCAGCGGTGGCACATGACCGCAATCGCGGAGCCCAGGGTCAGGATAAGTTGCCACGAACGAGCGCTCGCACGCGACGCGTTGCGTCGCGGCGTATGAATCTGCGTTCATATTTAGTACGCGATCGCTTTTTCGCATGCCGTTCCGGACCGCTTGGGTGGAGCGCTAGAGTGGGGGGAGGCTGGATGTTGTGACGCGCCTGGCGTTGAGGTTGCGCTTATTTTCTTCGTGTATGCTATCCCTCTCTTGCTCATGCTTGTATTTAGTTCATTGTTTCTTCAGAAGTTGTGGCCGTCGGCGGCGAGTGTATGCCCATCGGGCTAAACGGTGCACGCGATGCAATGTGCGAAATGTATATGCCCCCGTTTCGTCTTGCGTGCTGACGTGACGATTGCACGCTTCAGCGGCGCAGAACCCCGACGAGCCTGGTTCGTTTTGCCTGGTTTCGGTCTCTGCGTTGCAGTGTAATTGATAGTGAACTCTTGCGGATGTTCGTGATTTTCGGGTGCTTTTTACTCGCAGCGCTGGGAGAGAAAGAGAGGAGGTTAACTAGACCTTGCCTGGTTTGCTACTTTACGTGTGGGGAGGGAGACCTTGTCTGGTTTGCTACCTTACGTGTGGGGAGAGAGATAGGCGACTGAAAGAAATAAAGAGCGATAACACGCGAGTGTATAGTTCATTGACCCTCACTAAGCAAGGTGCCGCGTACCCACAGTTGGGCACTCAAGTCTGTCGCGTTCACGTTCTGCAGAGAAGCTCGTGTGGCTTTTTGGACAGATTAGCTCTGTGAGGCCGGGCTCCGAAGAGCTTTGCTTCGCTAAAAGGCTGGTTGTCCAGTTTATTCAAGGCGTACTACAGGGTCTCCCAAATTTGTCGGAGAGTGAACAGTGGCACGCGGTATGGTCCACGATCTCTTCGCATCTGCATTTGGCACACGTGGGCAGGCGCGGCGCTGAGCACTCTGTTCGCTAGGCACCACAGGCATGCTAAGCGTGCCATGTAAAACGTGAGCTGTTCGAGTGTAATACCCCTGTCGCGCGGGAAGATTTAATGTCATTCGAATAGAATGGCATTCGCATATAATCCCACTCATGGGATTTGCACGGGAAAATTTAATGTCATTCGAATGGAATGACATTTGCCATCGAATGAGTTAGGGAACTCATTCGCATTCGATTTCGAACCGAATGTATACTCTTGACCCCAGATAGACAACAGCGACGTGCAACGCGAAAAAAATAATGCGTGAATCAGCAAAGTCAGAACATATTTTTATTAGACTAATAAAAATGAATAATTATTTTTGCCGCGATGATATTTTCACCACGGGCTGTGCTCAAGCGCTATTACTCTTTGCATCAGGAATCTGTCGCGGCGGTCGGCCATATTGGATGTGTTGATCGAAGTGCTTTT